>NC_051163.1:84858335-84984420 GCF_013339745.2 Dermacentor silvarum | reverse complement strand
ACAAGGTGTGGCCTACACACACACACACACACACACACATAATATATATATATATATATATATACTATATATATATATATATATAACTTTCTTTAATTCAAGGACACCGGCCTCAAGCACGAGTCCAAAACGAAACAATTATTGGGTGAAGCCTCGTGTAGTGGCATGGCACTAACCCTTTAAAACATTTAAGATATTTAAAAAATTTTACCTAACCGGTGCCATGACTGCTCGTTTTAGATAAGCTCCAAGTGCACTTTAAGCAGTACAAATCTTGTTTAGCTTCGGAGTTCATTTGGAAACTTCGTGATTGGATTTCCAGAAACCGTGGAGTTTTGTGAAAACTTTGCATCTTGCATGTTACGATATTGCTGTTGAAGATTGGTATGCTCTTCTTTACATAACACAAATTTAACTCACATTACTTAAATTGGGAGACCTTTGATGCCTTTAGCTTGTATTCGAAAATGGAAATCAGATTTGTCCTTAAGTAAAACTTCCTTTTAACTGAGCTTCCCGATTTCCAACTACAAGAATGAGTGCATGTGTGCTCTTTAGTGACGCTTATTAGACCTGGGGATTATATACTGGAAAGCCACGTGAGTGCGAAATGAAATAATGAAGAGCCAGCTCGAGAAGCTGTTCTTAAGCGTTCAAAGTGGGCCGGGCAGCAGACGATCAGACGACGAGAAAGACCGCACTGTGCATCGGTGGGTTTGATAAGATAACCGAATTTCTCAGCATATAGTTTAAAGACGGCGCATCCTCTCTGCACGATTGCGCCCTTGCACCAAATAATTTTCAGCTCTTGCGTTGTAGTGCACGTTAAAGAACCCCGGGTGGTCAAAATCGATCCGGAGCCCTCCACTACGGCGTGCCTCATAATCAGAACTGGTTTTGGCATATTGCCGTCGCCGGAAAACACAGGAATGAAGGCAGTGTGACCGAGATGCCGATAGTTCTTTATTATATTTTATAAGGCGGTGCTAATTCTTTTGTCTTCTTTATTTTTTCAGAAGAACATGAAGTAGACACCCGGTAAGTCCTCAAGCATTTACGTTCTCTGTTGGCGGTTGTAGTCCGGTTACTTTCGTGAACAGTTGCGCTTGGCATCCTCTGAAATAGAATTTGCGAGAATCCTAGTATTTTTTAAAAAGCGGGTGTGTATTTCGTACTGTCACGTCTTGCACATACAATGTTCGTTCGTTTCAAGTGCACGCGAAGCTTCAGGGCAAAATATAACGTCGCTTTGGGAACCTAACTATTTGCTTGATTCCGCAGTCCGTTGAGGAGAGTGTTGCGACCTTCAAAACGTTGGCATACTATAGCCAATACTGTGCAATAGTATGTCATACAGCACATAATTAGCAACCGCTAAATGCTCATTAAGCCGGATTCCTTTTCCGTGGCTTGAGTATCGACTGATGTTTATTCTGATTTCAGCGTACATATTGTTGCTATTTGTTCACAAGAAAATACCCCAAAATATTAGCTATATGTTGGTAGATTATTGATTAGTTATCGATTGGCTATATTTGCTCCATGTACATGTACTTCTCCGTCGAGAAGTGTTGATAGCTAAATTAACCTACTGTTAACTGGCAATGCAGCGACCATTCGCAGTACGTGGCGATCATAGTCATCGTGCTGTGCTTGGTAGCCCTGGCGCTAGGCTACTACTTCATGACGACAGATAGTAAGTGAAAAACTTCAAGCTTCGTTAAACGGCGTTATGCGGCACTGACTGAGAGGTAGGGGGAATGAAGGAGGGGAGGGGTGTACGACTTAAACGCTACGTGTCGCTTGGTAGACTGCCACAAGTTTCTGCACATGAACTTGTGCCACGATAACGAGCACAAATGACGCTCTTACGTTCTGTGCTTACGAAGGCTTTCAAGAGTATAGAGTGGGCTGGGTTTTATGAAGGCGGGTGTATCTTTACAAAGCAGGCGCTTCATTCCTGTGCAGATGCGCTATTTGGACGGTTTGTTCATTCGGTCGCTCACGCAGCAATAATTAGGAGGCCCTGTGAATAGTTTTAAATAAAGCTCACATTATGTGTGAACTTGTCCGCTGGTCGGCGACACGTGGCGTATACGAGCATACCAGGACTATCGCACTACTGTCGGCAAGGTGCCCCACCTAACCTAAGCTTAGCATAAGATAACCTAAACTTATAGAACAAATCGAATGAGTGAAATTGTTTTAATTCTCTCGCAATGTTGTGCGCGAATAACTGGATAACGCTCATATGTGCTTTGCTTTACATTGCTTTTGAGAGTATACAGTGGGCTCAGTTTTGCCTTGTCCGTCCATCCGTCCATTCCGTTACGCTGAAGTTAAGGACACGGGTGTATGTATACAAAGCGGACACCTTATAACTATATTAACTATAACTTGGTTCTCTGGAAGTACTAGAAATTGTGTATATAAACCTGTCTGTCAGTGCTGTGGTGAATATCAGTGCATCGTTTCAAATGTGCTTTCAAAGGATGCCGGAAATTAGGCGTTTTATAATGAATATTTTCAGTAAGTCGGGTAATCCAGCAAGCGTTCACATTCTTTTTTACCCTACGAGCCGTTCAAACAAACGCGACTATTTCAAGAGAATGTGACCTGACTTCTTGAAACATTTCTAAATTTGTATATTGTAAAAATAATAAAATTAGTGGACGAGCGCTGTAATAGTACTATGTATAGGTTATCTGTTTTTCGTGAACCTTGCAACAGTTTTCAAATCTTGCACAGTTCGTTGCGTCATAAGTGATTGCAATATCAAATCATTCTGATGTAATTATTGCGATCGCCGAGAGAGCAAGAACGATGTCGAGAAGCACAAAATGCAAAAGGTGTTTGACTCAGAAATTAAGGTATGCGAGAATTACCACTGACATTCTTTTTATTTTTGTTTCATTTTTTTGTCGTCTTCGCACTCATCATAGCCGCGCCATTACGCATTGCCACTGGTAAGTACCTTAGTCGAGTGTCCTACTTGCAAATTTCTCCCCATACATTGATTGGCAGATGCTTGAGCACACTCGCAAACTCTGTATTCAAAAGATGAAGGCAAACTTCCCTTCTGCAGCGCGGTTTTAGCTTCGGGTTTCCTGCAGTCGTACACTTGGTTCACGCTCTTGCGAGGATCCTAGATAAACCTCTTGTTACTCGTTACGTGGATCGCCTTTCGTCTTTGCCTGGGCGCCTTCATGCTGGTCGAGCACCACTCTGCTATGCCCGCGCCACCTCAACTATGCTGGGTGAACGGTCTTTAACAAGGCTCATTTAAAAATGTCTTGCAAATAAGAAACACACACAGTGTTTCGCTCTAGCAGTGCAGTGCAGCGCTCTAGCAGTAATTTTACGGACACTGATTGTTTTTATTTCTAGTGATCCAACTCAAGCAAATTCATAACGCTATAAAAAATAATGAAGAGAATGATCTGTGTTGGGGACGTTGTAAATAGAGTATATAAACTGCTAATAACGCTGCCGTTCTCTTATCGTAATTTTCAGATATCTTGTACAGTTCGTTGCGTCATAAGTGATTGCAATATCAAACCATTCTGATGTAATTATTGCGATCTCCGAGAGAGCAAGGACGATGTCGAGAAGCACAAAATGCAAAAGATGTTTGACTCAGAAATTAAGGTATGTGAGAATTACCACTGACATTCTTTTTAATTTGTTTCATTTTTTTCCGTCTTCGGACTCATCATAGCCGCGCCAATACGCATTGCCACTGGTAAGTACCTAAGTCGAGTGTCCTACTTGCAAATGTCTGCCCATACATTCATTGCGAGATGCTTGAGCGCACTCGCAAACTCTGTATTCGAAAGATGAAGGCCATACTTCCCTTCTGCAGCGCGGTTTTAGCTTCGGGTTTCCTGCTGCCGTACACTTGGTTCACGCTCTTGCGAGGATCCTAGATAAATCAGGACAGGTTTTTTTATTTTGCTTCGTTTTAGTGATCACTTCCTTGTTTCACATACTAAGCTCATTCAGAAGAATTGACAAATCATCCCCCATTTCTAGTTAATTGGGTTACAGCATATTTAACTATAACCGCGCGCACTTTGCTGCTAATAGTTTTGCGTCTCGCCCATTATCCATTTCATCTAGCATCCCTCAAGGAAGAGTTCATCAACCCTTATAGTATTTTTATTTTTTTAATAATTACAATGTTTACGTAATTGACGCAAACCACAAACTTATCCCGAAACTCTTATGGCTTCTTATGATATGATCAATAATAATTGGGCCCCTCGGTTCCCATTCTAGCAGTGACGAAATATAGCAAGTTGAAGTCTTTGCGGATTATTGTAGTTTGTATTGATAACTCATTAACACCAATGATCAGCTAATTTAGGCACAGCCTTTAGTCTCGAACTCTATCGGGTTGATGAATATCAGTCTCAAGGTGCAACGATAACCAGAGAGCTAAGTTTGAACTCGCATATGTCAAATATTTGTGGCTCAGCGTGTCGCAAACTTTGTCTTCTAAGGCATAAACTAAAGCATACTCATGCAAAGCTAAACCTTTAGCTTATTTGTCCATCATCAGATCTAAATTGGAATAGGCGTACATTATTAGGGAGCCTTACACAAAACTAACATTGACGAAATCGAGATTATATAGCGCAACGCTGTTCATCTTACCAAAATATCGACAAACAGGCTCTCCCATACCACTAATGAAAGGACAGGGTGTCCGAACCCTCCAGACAAGGCGTAAAATTTATAATAATTCTAACTTCATTCAACTAACTCCATATAGCTAGAACGGCATCAAGCTCAGAATGCTAAATAGTTCGAATCGGAGATTAAGATATGCAAGAAATATCACTGATGTCTGTCTCATTTGCGTCATTTTATCGGTCCTTGTCCTCTCGCTCATCATAGCCGTGGCCACAGGCGCACGAACGGTTATGTAAACGGGGTCCAGTGTGCTACCTCCAAATTTTCTTTTATGTACTAACGGGAACCTATAGCGTGGCCCAAACTCCAACGCGGCATACTCCAACAAATGTAAAACGCTAAACTGAGGTAACCCCGTGGCCGAGTTTCTACTGACAGCTGGAACTGGTCCACTTTTTAAAGTGGACACGCCTGACAAGCTCACCGGCTAAAATTCGTAAATTGCAATATGTGTCGTAAAGTAATTCACTAAGAAGTTGGTTAATGAATTTTTGTTACAGTATAAAGTCAGGTCAACGTTATACAGTGCGAACTAATCCCGTGCATGGCATAGTTTTGTTAAATAATATGTGTTTCAATTGCTTGTGCTCCTAATGTCCGCCTCATCGAATAACCTAGCTCAATGATAGGAGTTATGCCGCCTGCCACAGGCCATTCCTGAAAATTCGGTAAAGCTTAAAAATGAACACCCTGTATGTGCGTGTGTGTTGCGGGAGGGGGAAGGGGGGGGGGGCAGTAAACGTTGTCGAGCCCTTTCGGCACGTATACGACATCGCTTTCCCGACTGTTCCTTGCTGAGGATCCGTTTCAACGTCATTCTTGAGCTTCCGTTGCTTCCAGCCCCGATTTTTTGACCAACCACCGCAATCTAAGTAACCGAAAACGTACCAATCGGAGACCGCGGCACCACCCTCTTCATCCAGTTATCTATTTTCACTGCGCTCGTTCGGCACAATCAAAACCGTCTCTACATGAGCGTGCTCCTCGCCTCTTGTCAGCCAATTAGATAACAAAAACCGCTTAGTGTAGGCAATGTTATTAGTTTTGCAAGCGAACAAAGGTGACCCCCTATAAACGAGGACAGTGTTTGATTAGGCTGTTCAGACAACGCCGCGGGTCACCACCCGATGCCTGCGTCGGCGGTTACGTAAATGTGACGTCAGGAGATTGGAATAAAAGCAGATTGGATTATTTTTACGTTATAGGACCCCAGGAACGTGACGCGCCTGAAATCCTGTTAGACGCACGCAGAACTCATGCCAACATTGGCCTTGGTGGCAAGATTTGTAACCGCCTGAAGGTCGGCGATCTCCAGCTGAAGATACGACAGCATCGCATAATTTAAACTTTGCATTGCGGATCAGAAATTTTTAAGCGTCATCTGCCATTGCCATGAGTAGATTCCCGACTTTGCCTTTCCTAGATATTTTTTCGTTTAATTGCTTACGTGTATTCAATATCTACTCGACCGGCCTCTACAACAGCCAACGTGTAGTGGCGCACTCTGCGTTAGTGTGTACTCTACACACTTTATTTTTGCGTCCAAGAGTTCAAAACATCCTTTAGCCTTTATTCCGTGCCAGAATTGATGGCTACACTCATAGTCGCCAGAAAGCTCGAGCATCTCCTTCGTCGCACGTGTCAGCAACAGTTTACTCGCGAAATTTCGGGCCCAGTGAGCCATCTACTCCGGCGGGATTCCGGTGGTTCCGTGTCAGCAATTAGTTGTGTGCACCCATCAGCCCTATTTCACCCGTTTCAATTCCTGCATCTGTCCTTTTGTGCTTGCGTGGGCAGCGCATTCAGGTTGTCTGGTGTCTCAATAAACGCACTCGTGAAATCAGCGCGTTTACTCCCCGCACTAATTTTAACACCGTTTTTGCCTTCACAGCATGTGACCCGGCGCCAGCCCCAGCGCCAGAGCGGTAAGCACCATTTGCCTCTTGCATAGGCGCGATCCTTGCAATATTGTCACATTGAGATGCCATATGAAGTAGACCATGAGATACGAGTTACGTCTATGCCATGCACGGGTTTAGTTCGCACTGTATATCGTTGACCTGACTTTATACTGCAGCCCCTGCTTCGGACATAGCGCGGTACGTTTTGTGGAAAGAGAATATTTATGTAGTAATTGGTTGAAGGATGGCGCCATGTTCCTGTGAATCGTTGTTTTGAAGGAGTCCTAAAGTGTCCTTCAAATTCATAAACATCGGCACATCAGGAACCTTACTAGGTAGGGAAGGCGCTAATTTCTCAACGGACGCTATAATAAGGAAAAGTGTTTTTATACGAGACTGGCCCAATCGCCTTCACAAGTATGTTTGCTCTTATGGTTAGGTTTTAGTGAGCGCCCTAGTGGACACAGCACGATTCCTGTAATATAAGGAGAATGACGATTCGCTGGCGTCTATCCTTTTACAAACCGGTGCTTGCTTACACACACCTATGTGATTGTGACGAACGAAGTAGTGGGGGATTCCAAATTAATTTGGAGCAGCTGGGCTTGTTTCCTGTTACCACAATGCACGGTACAGAAACGTTATTGCAATGCGGCCCTATGAAACTGTGGCAGACGCAGCGATGAATCAAACCCGCAACTTCCGGCTTACCACTGCGAAGCCATACCCACTAAACTACTTCGGCGGGATTTACAATACCCCTAAGCGGCTTCGGCGTGAGCAGGCGTTCTGTGCGTAGCCAAACCATGGCACCACGGCCGTGGATTCGAATGCCTTAATTCTACCTTTATTAACTATACCTTCACCTTAACACCCCATTTGCTCCAAAGGGGTGTTAACGTAACGGTATAGTTAATTAAGGTAGAATTAAGGCACTCGAACACACGACCTTGCGTTGTGCGAACCTTGTTACGAACAACGTGGGTCGCGTGACGTTCGCGGCGTTTGTGCTGACGTGTCCGCTCGGGTCACGTGCCTCCGCCAGTGGCGCCCCCGGACGTCGCCGCGCTTCAGCAGACGTGGCCGCAATGCTTTCGCATTCATCCACGTAGGCATAACTTAGGCACCCCTTCAGGTATTTTGCTTCCTTCCACTTTTCTACACTCTACAAGTACAATCTATCTGGTTTAATACTTTTTTCCCCATTTAATTCATCTTCCACGGCGGCTTGGGTTATCCTGGTGTTAGGTAACCAGCCTTGGTTACAATATACATGGTTATAGCGACAATGTACATAGGCAGGGCTTGCTTCCCCGCATAACCTGCCGTCTCCCGTCATTGGGCTCCTTGTTAGGTAAATGGAATTGACCCAAAATGTCCGATTTACGAGATCTTCCAAACACTTCTCCACTGATCATTCCTCAAAAAAAAAGGGGGCGCGCCGATGCTACATTCTAATTTTAAAGAACATAGACATCCTCAAAATAAGACAAGAAAGCCAGAATGATTTTGCATTTATCTGTCACATTGTCTGACAGTGACCATTGGAAGTTACTATGAAGCCACCAAGTGAGCCAGTGGGGACATGATACCTAAAGTCGGAGAACAATCGCCGTGCGTTAAGATAACCAACCTTGTGGCCTTTGGAGATGCCCTTATCACCGTAACAACACACCCAGCCCTGAATACTGTCAAAGGCGTAATTTCAGAGAATGATCTTATCGTTGATTGAGTTTTAAACTCCTGGAAGGATAAAAACGCAATCACTCTACAAATGGTCAAGATCAGACTCGACGACAAATAGCAACCAACTAAGTATCCAATCGTCACATTTAGTTTTAGCACATTGCAGGAGGCAGAGAAACAGGGTACATACTCCAAGGTCAGAGTACGACTGTACATTCCAAATCGGTGACAATACTTTTAAGCGCCGGTGTGTTGGCCATGCTTCTCCCATCTATGGAGGGTAGCTTACCTCTCCGAAATGTGGTATTAAGGAGCATTCTGCTGACGATTGACATACCGAGCTCTATTACACAAATTGTGATGGTGGCCATGCTGCATACTCTAGATGTGCAGTTTGAAAGAAGAAAAATAAGATAATCGCATTAGCATGATAATCGCAAATGAAAACGTAACTTCTGAGAAGCACGACAGCAACAGTTGCACAGAGCCCATCCTTCGCCACAGTGGCGCATCGGGGGGCAGCATCACAACGGCAGTTGGCTGCCATCCACGTCACGCCCAGCGAGCAGGCGGCATCGCCAACGGCCTACACGGTAGGAGCAGCCGAGGCTGCCCTACCTTCCCAGAACTACCCCACACCAGTAGCCTCTGCTAGCACTGGTAGCACCGTTCAGAGGCTTCGGTGTAGGGGTGTGCGATTAGTGAATTCTTTCGTCGATTTGAGCATATCATATCCTACACTAAAGCCGTACCTCAGGTTGAATGTTATTGAAGGTCCTTATCGCAGCGACCACCTTACTTACAGTGCTGAACGCAGCAAAGTAGGATAAATGATTACCACACGTTCCTCGGTTGAAGGTCGAATTCGCTGACTGGAAGCTGTTCAGAGAACTCTCACATTTATCGAGGGATGACATTTGCGCCTTAAGGATAATGTTCTTGCATACTTAACAGCTTCTGTTACTTATGCTGCAGTGAAATACATCGCAGAAACAAAGGAGTGGCTACCAGAGGGCGAGTTCCATGATGGAATGATGAATGTACGAAAGCGCAGAAGCAGCAAAAAAAAAAAAGCGTGCGGACGCCTTCACAATTCTGGAACTTCGAAAAACCTAATTTCTAGCATGTAAAATCACGAGGAAAAACTCACGCCAACAAGCTACGAGGCAAAACAGCATCTCCGGTACAAATACTACAGACAAGCGAAAAGATGGAATAGAGATAATAGAAACCCAAGGCCAGCCGGCAAACCTATTACCTTCGGTGAATACGGAAGTAGATAGTTTCAAAGACGAGGGATATTTTCCGTGTGCAAATTTTCAACACGATCTTCAGCGCATTGAACTTTGCTGGAACAATCCGGAGATAAAAAAATGCGCACCAAATGACACATACAACCATCCATATAGCTTAGCAGAGCACCAGACATCCCTGAACAGCTGTAATAACACTGCTCCATGATCTCACCAAATCATTTATCAAATAAGACACTGATACACTGAAACCCAGAAAACTCTCTGGTCTCTTATCAACGCCATATGGTCTTAAGAGTATATCGCATCTTCTTTGAAAAATATGGTTAAAGTCCTAATTATCAAATAGGGCAATGGCCATGGACCTGGTGCCAGTTTTGCTTGAAAAATTAAGAAACTATTGACGAATCTCAGACACTGAAATGTCAAATAAGCTGCTTTTGATTGAGCCGGATTGGGAATATTAACATCCAATAAAAAGTACGGCAAAATGAGCTAATTTTGTCTCAACCTTTTACATATCGGCATATTTCACACGCTCTGACTTGTTGAGCAGTGAGGAACCTCCTACCTGTGGCAAGTGTGACGATACGTTGACCGTCCTCCAAGTCTTCTTGGAGTGTCGGGAAGCAAACAATGAGAGAAAAAAAGCACTTGCCTGTAACTTAACGACAGCAAACGCCACTACATCCGGCAATACTTGTTGGCTGTTGGCACACAATCTTTTTTTTTACAGTGAAGCAGCATTGAACTTTCTGCTCGGCAACTGCAGATTTTACCTGGGCTTCCGCGAACTGAGGAAGCAATGCTGTGCCGTTTAGGCTTGGGCGTTGCATTCACCAATGCATATACGTGTTTCATTGGAATGGCTGATTGCGCCAAGTGCAATCCCTACAGTGTCGTTTAGAACACCTACTGTGATACTGCCCATCTTTTGCAAATAAAAGACATCTGTACAGCTCTGAATTACTTGGGTAAACAACAGTTCACCTTGAACAGGATCTTGCGACCATGACCTACAATAAAAAAGTACGATTGGATCGTTGCTCGCTTGAAAAGCGCTGCAGCAATGTTTAAAAACTGCCCTATTGAGTGGCCGTCTGTGATCCGGACTGAGTGAATGGAACGTATATAGAGCAGAAAACTGTTACCACGTCGGCGATATCCACAGTCGAGTTTCTCTTTTTCTCCTAATCTTTCCCTCCCCTTTTCCCTTTCCCCAATGTAGGGTAGCCTCCCTGCCTTTCATTTATTTTCTCTCTCTTCACGAGCAAAAATATTCGGAACAGATATTCTCACTGAGGGCTGCTGCTACGATATAACGCTTTGTAGTTCATGTGCTTCAATGCCCTTGCGTTCAAGGGTCCTGCCTAAGCCCATATGTTTTAGTATCTCATCCCATCGATGCATATCCTTTATATGTATCGCACATCTCGCACGTCGCGTGTCATTTTCATGTTTTATTAGCTTTTTTACGCACTTTCCGGCGAATGCATTTAGGCCTCTATAGAGCCGCGTTGCATGTACCTATCGAAAATCATTTCATGCACCACTGGAATGACTTACCCTATGCATTTAAATCATCACCTTTGCATGCATATAAATATCAACTAAAATTGTATAAGTAGTTGTCCTTTTACACACTTTGTATATGAAGTGTGTACTTCATTTGTTATATATATATATATATATATATATATATATATATATATATAGGTTTGTACAATTTATATTGTATTATTACGTGCATTATGTTGTATTATTACATACGTACATACATTTTACTAATATTATTATTACAAGGAGTCATATATGTATGACTCGTATGACTCTTTCTATA
The DNA here is from genome assembly GCF_013339745.2 of Dermacentor silvarum. Taxonomy (NCBI): domain Eukaryota; kingdom Metazoa; phylum Arthropoda; class Arachnida; order Ixodida; family Ixodidae; genus Dermacentor; species Dermacentor silvarum. Next base: position 84,973,045 of record NC_051163.1, on the reverse strand, counting down.
GAATCGAATGTATTCATTTCCACAGCTACGTTCACAATTTATGCACCACTAGATTGCATCATATTTATACTCCTCTATCAATTAATCATTTCGTAATCTTATTGTTCACCGAGGATCCCGCTGCGGTCGTTTGACTTTGAGACCCTCGCCTGTTTACTACTAACAACCAACCATGCATCTTATATCAATAATAAACTGAAACTGACAGCTAGTCGCCATAGACTTGGCGCTATTTGGCCATATTCGCCCTTGCACTAATAACATCAATAATGATCGCCAATGCTTTACGAACGGGGGTCGCAACTTCCCAGCGTCCTAAACAGTTGAGATCTCCTTGTCTAGTTTAATGGCCCAACGTAATACCGTCGGTACATGAGAGGGGGCGGCTAGATTAAGATTCATTTTGCATGCATAATGCAGCCTCCGTCGAGAAGTGTTGCAAGCTAAATTAACCTACTGTTGTTAACTGGCAATGCAGGGACCGGTCACAGTACGTCACCAGCACAGTCATTGTACTGTGCCTGGTAGCCCTGGCACTGGGCTACTATTTCGTCACCAACGATGGTAAGTGAAAAACTTCAAGCTTCGTTAAACGGCGTTATGCGGCACTGACTGAGAGGTAGGGGGAATGAAGGAGGGGAGGGGTGTACGACTTAAACGCTACGTGTCGCTTGGTAGACTGCCACAAGTTTCTGCACATGAACTTGTGCCACGATAACGAGCACAAATGACGCTCTTACGTTCTGTGCTTACGAAGGCTTTCAAGAGTATAGAGTGGGCTGGGTTTTATGAAGGCGGGTGTATCTTTACAAAGCAGGCGCTTCATTCCTGTGCAGATGCGCTATTTGGACGGTTTGTTCATTCGGTCGCTCACGCAGCAATAATTAGGAGGCCCTGTCAATAGTTTTAAATAAAGCTCACATTATGTGTGAACTTGTCCGCTGGTCGGCGACACGTGGCGTATACGAGCATACCAGGACTATCGCACTACTGTCGGCAAGGTGCCCCACCTAACCTAAGCTTAGCATAAGATAACCTAAACTTATAGAACAAATCGAATGAGTGAAATTGTTTTAATTCTCTCGCAATGTTGTGCGCGAATAACTGGATAACGCTCATATGTGCTTTGCTTTACATTGCTTTTGAGAGTATACAGTGGGCTCAGTTTTGCCTTGTCCGTCCATCCGTCCATTCCGTTACGCTGAAGTTAAGGACACGGGTGTATGTATACAAAGCGGACACCTTATAACTATATTAACTATAACTTGGTTCTCTGGAAGTACTAGAAATTGTGTATATAAACCTGTCTGTCAGTGCTGTGGTGAATATCAGTGCATCGTTTCAAATGTGCTTTCAAAGGATGCCGGAAATTAGGCGTTTATAATGAATATTTTCAGTAAGTCGGGTAATCCAGCAAGCGTTCACATTCTTTTTTACCCTACGAGCCGTTCAAACAAACGCGACTATTTCAAGAGAATGTGACCTGACTTCTTGAAACATTTCTAAATTTGTATATTGTAAAAATAATAAAATTAGTGGACGAGCGCTGTAATAGTACTATGTATAGGTTATCTGTTTTTCGTGAACCTTGCAACAGTTTTCAAATCTTGCACAGTTCGTTGCGTCATAAGTGATTGCAATATCAATCATTCTGATGTAATTATTGCGATCGCCGAGAGAGCAAGAACGATGTCGAGAAGCACAAAATGCAAAAGGTGTTTGACTCAGAAATTAAGGTATGCGAGAATTACCACTGACATTCTTTTTAATTTGTTTCATTTTTTGTCGTCTTCGCACTCATCATAGCCGCGCCAATACGCATTGCCACTGGTAAGTACCTTAGTCGAGTGTCCTACTTGCAAATTTCTCCCCATACATTGATTGGCAGATGCTTGAGCACACTCGCAAACTCTGTATTCAAAGATGAAGGCAAACTTCCCTTCTGCAGCGCGGTTTTAGCTTCGGGTTTCCTGCAGTCGTACACTTGGTTCACGCTCTTGCGAGGATCCTAGATAAACCTCTTGTTACTCGTTACGTGGATCGCCTTTCGTCTTTGCCTGGGCGCCTTCATGCTGGTCGAGCACCACTCTGCTATGCCCGCGCCACCTCAACTATGCTGGGTGAACGGTCTTTAACAAGGCTCATTTAAAAATGTCTTGCAAATAAGAAACACACACAGTGTTTCGCTCTAGCAGTGCAGTGCAGCGCTCTAGCAGTAATTTTACGGACACTGATTGTTTTTATTTCTAGTGATCCAACTCAAGCAAATTCATAACGCTATAAAAAATAATGAAGAGAATGATCTGTGTTGGGGACGTTGTAAATAGAGTATATAAACTGCTAATAACGCTGCCGTTCTCTTATCGTAATTTTCAGATATCTTGTACAGTTCGTTGCGTCATAAGTGATTGCAATATCAAACCATTCTGATGTAATTATTGCGATCTCCGAGAGAGCAAGAACGATGTCGAGAAGCACAAAATGCAAAAGATGTTTGACTCAGAAATTAAGGTATGCGAGAATTACCACTGACATTCTTTTTAATTTGTTTCATTTTTTTTTCGTCTTCGCACTCATCATAGCCGCGCCAATACGCATTGCCACTGGTAAGTACCTCAGTCGAGTGTCCTACTTGCAAATGTCTGCCCATACATTCATTGCGAGATGCTTGAGCTACACTCGCAAACTCTGTATTCAAAGATGAAGGCATACTTCCCTTCTGCAGCGCGGTTTTAGCTTCGGGTTTCCTGCTGCCGTACACTTGGTTCACGCTCTTGCGAGGATCCTAGATAAATCAGGACAGGTTTATTTATTTTGCTTCGTTTTAGTGATCACTTCCTTGTTTCACATACTAAGCTCATTCAGAAGAATTGACAAATCATCCCCCATTTCCTAGTTAATTGGGTTACAGCATATTTAACTATAACCGCGCGCACTTTGCTGCTAATAGTTTTGCGTCTCGCCCATTATCCATTTCATCTAGCATCCCTCAAGGAAGAGTTCATCAACACTTATAGTATTTTTATTTTTTAATAATTACAATGTTTACGCAATTGACGCAAACCACAAACTTATCCCGAAACTCTTATGGCTTCTTATGATATGATCAATAATAATTGGGCCCCTCGGTTCCCATTCTAGCAGTGACGAACTATAGCCAGTTGAAGTCTTTGCGGATTATTGTAGTTTGTATTGATAACTCATTACCACCAATGATCAGCTAATTTAGGCACAGCCTTCGTCTCGAACTCTATCGGGTTGATGAATATCAGTCTCAAGGTGCAACGATAACCAGAGAGCTAAGTTTGAACTCGCATATGTCTAATATTTGTGGCTCAGCGTGTCGCAAACTTTGTCTTCTAAGGCATAAACTAAAGCATGCTCATGCAAAGCTAAACCTTTAGCTTATTTGTCCATCATCAGATCTAAATTGGAATAGGCGTACATTATTAGGGAGCCTTACACAAAACTAACATTGACGAAATCGAGATTATATAGCGCAACGCTGTTCATCTTACCAAAATATCGACAAACAGGCTCTCCCATACCACTAATGAAAGGACAGGGTGTCCGAACCCTCCAGACAAGGCGTAAAATTTATAATAATTCTAACTTCATTACAACTAACTCCATATAGCTAGAACGGCATCAAGCTCAGAATGCTAAATAGTTCGAATCGGAGATTAAGATATGCAAGAAATATCACTGATGTCTGTCTCATTTGCGTCATTTTATCGGTCCTTGTCCTCTCGCTCATCATAGCCGTGGCCACAGGCGCACGAACGGTTATGTAAACGGGGTCCAGTGTGCTACCTCCAAATTTTCTTTTATGTACTAACGGGAACCTATAGCGCGGCCCAAACTCCAACGCGGCATACTCCAACAAATGTAAAACGCTAAACTGAGGTAACCCCGTGGCCGAGTTTCTACTGACATGCTGGAACTGGTCCACTTTTTAAAGTGGACACGCCTGACAAGCTCACCGGCTACAATTCGTAAATTGCAATAAGTGTCGTAAAGTAATTCACTAAGAAGTTGGTTAATGAATTTTTGTTACAGTATAAAGTCAGGTCAACGTTATACAGTGCGAACTAATCCCGTGCATGGCATAGTTTTGTTAAATAATATGTGTTTCAATTGCTTGTGCTCCTAATGTCCGCCTCATCGAATAACCTAGCTCAATGATAGGAGTTATGCCGCCTGCCACAGGCCATTCCTGAAAATTCTGTAAAGCTTAAAAATGAACACCCTGTATGTGCGTGTGTGTTGCGGGAGGGGGAAGGGGGGGGGCAGTAAACGTTGTCGAGCCCTTTCGGCACGTATACGACATCGCTTTCCCGACTGTTCCTTGCTGAGGATCCGTTTCAACGTCATTCTTGAGCTTCCGTTGCTTCCAGCCCCGATTTTTTGACCAACCACCGCAATCTAAGTAACCGAAAACGTACCAATCGGAGACCGCGGCACCACCCTCTTCATCCAGTTATCTATTTTCACTGCGCTCGTTCGGCACAATCAAAACCGTCTCTACATGAGCGTGCTCCTCGCCTCTTGTCAGCCAATTAGATAACAAAAACCGCTTAGTGTAGGCAATGTTATTAGTTTTGCAAGCGAACAAAGGTGACCCCCTATAAACGAGGACAGTGTTTGATTAGGCTGTTCAGACAACGCCGCGGGTCACCACCCGATGCCTGCGTCGGCGGTTACGTAAATGTGACGTCAGGAGATTGGAATAAAAGCAGATTGGATTATTTTTACGTTATAGGACCCCAGGAACGTGACGCGCCTGAAATCCTGTTAGACGCACGCAGAACTCATGCCAACATTGGCCTTGGTGGCAAGATTTGTAACCGCCTGAAGGTCGGCGATCTCCAGCTGAAGATACGACAGCATCGCATAATTTAAACTTTGCATTGCGGATCAGAAATTTTTAAGCGTCATCTGCCATTGCCATGAGTAGATTCCCGACTTTGCCTTTCCTAGATATTTTTTCGTTTACTTGCTTACGTGTATTCAATATCTACTCGACCGGCCTCTACAACAGCCAACGTGTAGTGGCGCACTCTGCGTTAGTGTCTGCTCTACACACTTTATTTTTGCGTCCAAGAGTTCAAAACATCCTATAGCCTTTATTCCGTGCCAGAATTGATGGCTACACTCATAGTCGCCAGAAAGCTCGAGCATCTCCTTCGTCGCACGTGTCAGCAACAGTTTACTCGCGAAATTTCAGGCCCAGCGAGCCATCTACTCCGGCGGGATTCCGGTGGTTCCGTGTCAGCAATTAGTTGTGTGCACCCATCAGCCCTATTTCACCTGTTTCAATTCCTGCATCTGTCCTTTTGTGCTTGCGTGGGCAGCGCATTGAGGTTGTCTGGTGTCTCAATAAACGCACTCGTGAAATCAGCGCGTTTACTCCCCGCACTAATTTTAACACCGTTTTTGCCTTCACAGCATGTGACCCGGCGCCAGCCCCAGCGCCAGGGCGGTAAGCACCATTTGCCTCTTGCATAGGCGCGATCCTTGCAATATTGTCACATTGAGATGCCATATGAAGTAGACCATGAGATACGAGTTACGTCTATGCCATGCACGGGTTTAGTTCGCACTGTATATCGTTGACCTGACTTTATACTGCAGCCCCTGCTTCGGACATAGCGCGGTACGTTTTGTGGAAAGAGAATATTTATGTAGTAATTGGTTGAAGGATGGCGCCATGTTCCTGTGAATCGTTGTTTTGAAGGAGTCCTAAAGTGTCCTTCAAATTCATAAACATCGGCACATCAGGAACCTTACTAGGTAGGGAAGGCGCTAATTTCTCAACGGACGCTATAATAAGGAAAAGTGTTTTTATACGAGACTGGCCCAATCGCCTTCACAAGTATGTTTGCTCTTATGGTTAGGTTTTAGTGAGCGCCCTAGTGGACAGAGCACGAATCCTGTAGTATAAGGAAAATGACGATTCGCTGGCGTCTATCCTTTTACAAACCGGTGCTTACTTACACACACCTATGTGATTGTGACGAACGAACTAGTGGGGGATTCCAAATTAATTTGGAGCAGCTGGGCTTGTTTCCTGTTACCTCAATGCACGGTACAGAAACGTTATGGCAATGCGGCCCTACGAAACTCTGGCAGATGCAGCGATGAATCAAACCCGCAACTTCCGGCTTACCACTGCGAAGCCATACCCACTAAACTACTTCGGCGGGCTTTACAATACCCCTAAGCGGCTTCGGCGTGAGCAGGCGTTCTGTGCGTAGCCAAACCATGGCACCACGGCCGTGGATTCGAATGCCTTAATTCTACCTTTATTAACTATACCTTCACCTTAACACCCCATTTGCTCCAAAGGGGTGTTAACGTAACGGTATAGTTAATTAAGGTAGAATTAAGGCACTCGAACACACGACCTTGCGTTGTGCGAACCTTGTGACGAACAACGTGGGTCGCGTGTCGTTCGCGGCGTTTGTGCTGACGTGTCCGCTCGGGTCACGTAACTCCGCCAGTGGCGCCCCCGGACGTCGCCGCGCTTCAGCAGACGTGGCCGCAATGCTTTCGCATTCATCCACGTAGGCATAACTTAGGCACCCCTTCGGGTATATTGCTTACCTTCCACTTTTCTACTCTTTGTACAATCTATCTGGTTTAATACTCTTTTTTCCCCATTTAATTCATCTTCCACGGCGGCTTGGGTTATCCTGGTGTTAGGTAACCAGCCTTGGTTACAACATACATGGTTTTAGCGACAATGTACATAGGCAGGGCTTGCTTCCCCACATAACCTGCCGTCTCCCGTCATTGGGCTCCTTGTTAGGTAAATGGAATTGACCCCAAATGTCCGATTTACGAGATCTTCCAAACACTTCTGCACTGATCATTCCTCAAAAAAAAAGGGGGACGCGCCGATGCTACATTCTAATTTTAAAGAACATAGACATCCTCAAAATAAGACAAGAAAGCCAGAATGATTTTGCATTTTGCTGTCACATTGTCTGACAGTGACCATTGGAAGTTACTATGAAGCCACCAAGTGAGCCAGTGGGGACATGATACCTAAAGTCGGAGAACAATCGCCGTGCGTTAAGACAACCAACCTTGTGGCCTTTGGAGATGCCCTTATCAGCGTAACAACACACCCAGCCCTGAATACTGTCAAAGGCGTAATTTCAGAGAATGATCTTATGGTTGATTGAGTTTTAAACTCCTGGAAGGATAAAAACGCAATCAATCTACAAATGATCAAGATCAGACTCGACGACAAATAGCAACCAACTAAGTATCCAATCGTCACATTTAGTTTTAGCACATTGCAGGAGGCAGAGAAACAGGGTAGATACTCCAAGGTCAGAGTACGACTGTACATTCCAAATCGGTGACAATACTTTTAAGCGCCGGTGTGTTGGCCATGCTTCTCCGATCTATCGAGGGTAGCTTACCTCTCCGAAATGTGGTATTTTAGGAGCATTCTGCTGACGATTGGGATGCCGAGCTCTATTACACAAATTGTGATGGTGGCCATGCTGCATACTCTAGATGTGCAGTTTGAAAGAAGAAAAATAAGATAATCGCATTAGCATGATAAAAGCAAATGAAAACGTAACTTCTGAGAAGCACGACAGCAACATTTGAACAGAGCACATCCTTCGCCACAGTGGCGTATCGGGGGGCAGCATCACAACGGCAGTTGGCTGCCATCCACGTCACACCCAGCGAGCAGGCGGCATCGCCAACGGCCTACACGGTAGGAGCAGCCGAGGCTGCCCTACCTTCCCAGAACTACCCCACACCAGTAGCCTCTGCTAGCACTGGTAGCACCGTTCAGAGGCTTAGGTGTAGGGGTGTGCGATTAGTGAATTCTTTCATCGATTTGAGCATATCATATCCTACACTAAAGCCGTACCTCATTTTGAATGTTATTGAAGATCCTTATCGCAGCGACCACCTTACTTACAGGGCTGAACGCAACAAAGTAGGATAAATGATTACCACACGTTCCTCGGTTGAAGGTCGAATTCGCTGACTGGAAGCTGTTCAGAGAACTCGCACATTTATCGAGGGATGACATTTGCGCCCTAAGGATAATTTTCTTGCATACTTAACAGCTTCTGTTACTTATGCTGCAGTGAAATACATCGCAGAAACAAAGGAGTGGCTACCAGAGGGCGAGTTCCATGATGGAATGATGAATGTACGAAAGCGCAGAAGCAGCAAAAAAAAAGCGTGTGGACGCCTTCACAATTCTGGAACTTCGAAAAACCTAATTTCTAGCATGTAGAATCACGAGGAAAAACTCACGCCAACAGGCTACGAGGCAAAACAGCATCTCCGGTACAAATACTTATACAGACAAGCGAAACGATGGAATAGAGATAATAGAAACCCAAGGCCAGCCGGCAAACCTATTATTACCTTCGGTGAATACGGAAGTAGATAGTTTCAAATACGAGGGATATTTTCCGTCTGCAAATTTTCAACACGATCTTCAGCGCATTGAACTTTTCTGGAACAATCCTTAGATAAAAAAATGCGCACCAAATGACCCCCATACAACAATCCATATAGTTTAGCAGAGCACCAGACATCCCTGAGCCGCTGTACTAACACTGCTCCATGATCTCACCAAATCATTTATGAAATAAGACGCTGATACACTGAAACCCAGAAAACTCTCTGGTCTCTTATCGACGCCATATGGTCTTCAGAGTATATCGCATCTTCTTTGAAAAATATGGTTAAAGTCCTAATTCTCAAATAGGGCAATGGCCATGGACCTGGTGCCAGTTTTGCTTGAAAAATTAAGAAACTATTGACAAACGAATCTCAGACACTGAAATGTCAAATAAGCTGCTTTTGATTGAGCCGGATTGGGAATATTAACATCCAATAAAAAGTACGACAAAATGAGCTAATTTTGTCTCAAGCTTTTACATATCGGCATATTGCACACGCTCTGACTTGTTGAGCAGTGACGAACCTCCTATCTGTGGCAAGTGTGACGATACGTTGACCGTCCTCCACGTCTTGTTGGAGTGTCGGGAAGCAAACAATGAGAGAAAAAAAGCACTTGCCTGTAACTTAACGACAGCAAACGCCACTACATACGGGAATTCTTGTTGGCTGTTGGCACACAACCTTTTTTTTTTACAGTGAAGCAGCATTGAACTTTCTGCACGGCAACTGCAGATTTTACCTGGGCTTCCGCGAATTGAGGAAGCAATGCTGTGCCGCTTGGGCTTGGGCGTTGCATTCACCAATGCATATACCTGTTTCATTGGAATGGCTGATAGCGCCAAGTGCAATCCCTACAGTGTAATTTAGAACACCTACTGTGATACGGCCCATCTTTTGCAAATAAAAGACATCTGTAAAACAGCTCTGAATTACTTGGTTAGACAACAGTTCACCTTGAACAGGATCTTGGGACCTTGACCTGCAGTAAAAAAGTACGATTGGATCGTTGCTCGCTTGAAAAGCGCTGCTGCAATGTTTAAAAACTGCCGCATTGAGTGGCCGTCTGTGATCCGGACTGAGTGAATGGAACGTATATAGAGCAGAAAACTGGTACCACGTCGGCGATATCCACAGTCGAGTTTCTCTTTTTCTCCTAATCTTTCCCTCCCCTTTTCCCTTTCCCCAATGTAGGGTAGCCTCCCTGCCTTTCATTTATTTTCTCTCTCTACACGAGCAAAATATTCGGAACAGATATTCTCACTGAGGGCTGCTGCTACGATATAACGCTTTGTAGTTCATGTGCTTCCATGCCCTTGCGTTCAAGGGTCCTGCCTAAGCCCATATGTTTTAGTATCTCATCCCATCGATGCATATCCTTTATATGTATCGCACATCTCGCACGTCGCGTGTCATTTTCATGTTTTATTAGCTTTTTACGCACTTTCCGGCGAATGCATTTAGGCCTCTATAGAGCCGCGTTGCATCTACCCATCGAAAATCATTTCATGCTACCACTGGAATGACTTACCCTATGCATTTAAATCATCACCTTTGCATGCATATAAATATCAACTTAAAATTGTATAAGTAGTTGTCCTTTTACACACTTTGTATATAAAGTGCGTACTTCATTTGTTATATATATATATATATATATATATATATATATAGGTTTGTACAATTTATATTGTATTATTACGTGCATTATGTTGTTTTATTACATAAGTACGTACATTTTACAAATTTTATTATTACAAGGAGTCATATATGTATGACTCGTCTGACTCTTTCTATAGAATTGAATGTATTCATTTCCACTACTACGTTCACAATTTATGCACTTGTAGATTGCATATTATTTATACTCCTCTATCATTTAATCATTTTGTAATCTTCTTGTTAACCGAGGATCCCGCTGCGGTCGTTTGACTTTGACACCCTCGCCTGTTTACTACTAACAACCAACCATGCATCTTATAATCTTATATCAATAATAAACTGAAACTGACAGCTTGTCGCCATAGACTTGGCGCTATTTCGACATATTCGCCCTTGCATTAATAACATCAATAATCATCGCCAATGCTTTACGAACGGGGGTCGCAACTTCCCAGCGTCGTAAACGGTCGTGATCTCCTTCCCTAGTTTAATGGCCCAACGTCATACCGTCGGTACATGAGAGGGAGCGGCTAGATTGACGGGGATGCGTGCATAATGCAGGTTCCGTCGAGAAGTGTTGCAAGCTAAATTAACCTACTGTTAACTGGCAATGCAGCGACCGGTCGCACTACGTGGCGAGCACAGTCATCGTGCTGTGCCTCGTAGCCCTGGCGCTGGGCTACATATTCACAACGACAGATGGTAAGTGAAAAACTTCAAGCTTCGTTAAACGGCGTTATGCGGCATTGACTGAGAGGTAGGGGGAATGAAGGAGGGGAGGGGTGTATGACTTAAATGCTACGCGTCGCTTAATAGACTGGCACAATTTTCTGCACATGAACTTGTGCCACGATAACGAGCGCAAATGACGCTCTTACGTTCTGTGCTTACGAAGGCTTTCAAGAGTATAGAGCGGGCTGGGTTTTATGAAGGCGGGTGTATCTTTACAAAGGCGGCGCTTCATTCCTGTGCAGATGCGCTATTTGGACGGTTTGTTCATTCGGTCGCTCACGCAGCAATCATTAGGAGGCCCTGTGAATAGTTTTAAATAAAGCTCGCATTATGTGTGAACTTGTCCGCTGGTCGGCGACACGTGGCGTATACGAGCATACCAGGACTATCGCACTACTGTCGGCAAGGTGCCCCACCTCACCTAACCTAAGCTTAGCATAAGATAACCTAAACTTATAGAACAAATCGAATGAGTGAAATTGTTTTAATTCTCTCGCAATCTGTGCGCGAATAACTGGATAACGCTCATATCTGCTTTGCTTTACATTGCTTTTGAGAGTATACAGTGGGCTCAGTTTTGCCTTGTCCGTCCATCCGTCCATTACGTTACGTTGAAGTTAAGGACACGGGTGTATGCATACAAAGGGGACACCTTATAACTATATTAACTATAACTTGGTTCTCTGGAAGTACTGGAAATTGTGCATATAAACCTGTCTGTCAGTGCTGTGGTGAATATCAGTGCATCGTTTCAAATGTGCCTTCAAAGGATGCCGGAAATGAGGCGTTTAATGAATATTTTCAGTAAGTCGGGTAATCCAGCAAGCGTTCACATTCTTTTTTACCTACGAGCCGTTCAAAGAAACGCGACTATTTCAAGGGAATGTGACCTGACTTCTTGAAACATTTCTAAATTTGTATATTGTAAAAATAATAAAATTAGTGGACGAGCGCTGTAATAGTACTATGTATAGGTTATCTGTTTTTCGTGAACCTTGCAACAGTTTTCAAATCTTGCACAGTTCGTTGCGTCATAAGTGATTGCAATATCAAATCATTCTGATGTAATTATTGCGATCTCCGAGAGAGCAAGAACGATGTCGAGAAGCACAAAATGCAAAAGATGTTTGACTCAGAAATTAAGGTATGCGAGAATTACCACTGACATTCTTTTTAATTTGTTTCATTTTTTTTCGTCTTCGCACTCATCATAGCCGCGCCAATACGCATTGCCACTGGTAAGTGCCTAAGTCGAGTGTGCTACTTGCAAATGTCTGCCCATACATTCATTGCGAGATGCTTGAGTACACTCGCAAACTCTGTAATCAAAAGATGAAGGCATACTTCCCTTCTGCAGCGCGGTTTTAGCTTCGGGTTTCCTGCTGCCGTACACTTGGTTCACGCTCTTGCGAGGATCCTAGATAAATCAGGACAGGTTTATTTATTTTGCTTCGTTTTAGTGATCACTTCCCTGTCTCACATACTAAGCTCATTCAGAAGAATTGACAAATCATCCCCCATTTCTAGTTAATTGGGTTACAGCATATTTAACTATAACCGCGCGCACTTTGCTGCTAATAGTTTTGCTTCTCGCCCATTATCCATTTCATCTAGCATCCCTCAAGGAAGAGCTCATCAACCCTTATAGTATTTTTATTTTTTAATAATTACAATGTTTACGTAATTGACGCAAACCACAAACTTATCCCGAAACTCTTATGTCTTCTTATGATATGATCAATAATAATTGGGCCCCTCGGTTCCCATTCTAGCACTGACGAACTATAGCCAGTTGAAGTCTTTACGGATGATTGTAGTTTGTATTGATAACTCATTACCACCAATGATCAGCTAATTTAGGCACAGCCTTCCGTCTCGAACTCTATCGGGTTGATGAATATCAGTCTCAAGGTGCAACGATAACCAGAGAGCTAAGTTTGAACTTGCATATGTCTAATATTTGTGACGTAGCGTGTCGCAAACTTTGTCTTCTAAGGCATAAACTAAAGCATACTCATGCAAAGCTAAACCTTTAGCTTATTTGTCCATCATCAGATCTAAATTGGAATAGGCGTACATTATTAGGGAGCCTTACACAAAACTAACATTGACGAAATCGAGATTATATAGCGCAACGCTGTTCATCTTACCAAAATATCGACAAACAGGCTCTCCCATACCACTAATGAAAGGACAGGGTGTCCGAACCCTCCAGACAAGGCGTAAAATTTATAATAATTCTAACTTCATACAACTAACTCCATATAGCTAGAACGGCATCAAGCTCAGAATGCTAAATAGTTCGAATCGGAGATTAAGATATGCAAGAAATATCACTGATGTCTGTCTCATTTGCGTCATTTTATCGGTCCTTGTCCTCTCGCTCATCATAGCCGTGGCCACAGGCGCACGCACGGTTAAGTAAACGGGGTCCAGTGTGCTACCTCCAAATTTTCTTTTATGTACTAACGGGAACCTATAGCGCGGCCCAAACTCCAACGCCGCATACTCCAACAAATGTAAAACGCTAAACTGCGGTAACCCCGTGGCCAAGTTTCTACTGACTGCTGGAACTGGTCCACTTTTTAAAGTGGACACGCCTGACAAGCTCACCGGCTACAATTCGTAAATTGCAATATGTGTCGTAAAGTAATTCACTAAGAAGTTGGTTAATGAATTTTTGTTACAGTATAAAGTCAGGTCAACGATATACAGTGCGAACTAATCCCGTGCATGGCATAGTTTTGTTAAATAATATGTGTTTCAATTGCTTGTGCTCCTAATGTCCGCCTCATCGAATAACCTAGCTCAATGATAGGAGTTATGCCGCCTGCCACAGGCCATTCCTGAAAATTCTGTAAAGCTTAAAAATGAACACCCTGTATGTGCGTGTGTGTTGCGGGAGGGGGAAGGGGGGCAGTAAACGTTGTCGAGCCCTTTCGGCACGTATACGACATCGCTTTCCCGACTGTTCCTTGCTGAGGATCCGTTTCAACGTCATTCTTGAGCTTCCGTTGCTTCCAGCCCTGATTTTTCGACCAACCACCGCAATCTAAGTAACGGAAAACGGACCAATCGGAGACCGCGGCACCACCCTCTTCATCCAGTTATCTATTTTCACTGCGCTCGTTCGGCACAATCAAAACCGTCTCTACATGAGCGTGCTCCTCGCCTCTTGTCAGCCAATTAGATAACAAAAACCGCTTAGTGTAGGCAATGTTATTAGTTTTGCAAGCGAACAAAGGTGACCCCCTATAAACGAGGACAGTGTTTGATTAGGCTGTTCAGACAACGCCGCGGGTCACCACCCGATGCCTGCGTCGGCGGTTACGTAAATTTGACGTCAGGAGATTGGAATAAAAGCAGATTGGATTAGTTTTACGTTATAGGACCCCAGGAACGTGACGCGCCTGAAACCCTGTTAGACGCACGCAGAACTCATGCCAACATTGGCCTTGGTGGCAAGATTTGTAACCGCCTGAAGGTCGGCGATCTCCAGATGAAGATACGACGGCATCGCATAATTTAAGCTTTGCATTGCGGATCAGAAATTTTTAAGCGTCATCTGCCATTGCCATGAGTAGATTCCCGACTTTGCCTTTCCTAGCTATTTTTTCGTTTACTTGCTTACGTGTTTTCAATATCTACTCGACCGGCCTCTACAACAGCCAACGTGTAGTGGCGCACTCCTGCGTTAGTGTCTGCTCTACACACTTTATGTTTGCGTCCAAGAGTTCAAAACATCCTATAGCCTTTATTCCGTGCCAGAATTGATGGCTACACTCATAGTCGCCAGAAAGCTCGAGCATCTCCTTCGTCGCACGTGTCAGCAACAGTTTACTCGCGAAATTTCAGGCCCAGCGAGCCATCTACTCCGGCGGGATTCCGGTGGTTCCGTGTCAGCAATTAGTTGTGTGCACCCATCAGCCCTATTTCACCTGTTTCAATTCCTGCATCTGTCCTTTTGTGCTTGCGTGGGCAGCGCATTGAGGTTGTCTGGTGTCTCAATAAACGCACTCGTGAAATCAGCGCGTTTACTCCCCGCACTAATTTTAACACCGTTTTTGCCTTCACAGCATGTGACCCGGCGCCAGCCCCAGCGCCAGGGCGGTAAGCACCATTTGCCTCTTGCATAGGCGCGATCCTTGCAATATTGTCACATTGAGATGCCATATGAAGTAGACCATGAGATATGAGTTACGTCTATGCCATGCACGGGTTTAGTTCGCACTGTATATCGTTGACCTGACTTTATACTGCAGCCCCTGCTTCGGACATAGCGCGGTACGTTTTGTGGAAAGAGAATATTTATGTAGTAATTGGTTGAAGGATGGCGCCATGTTCCTGTGAATCGTTGTTTTGAAGGAGTCCTAAAGTGTCCTTCAAATTCATAAACATCGGCACATCAGGAACCTTACTAGGTAGGGAAGGCGCTAATTTCTCAACGGACGCTATAATAAGGAAAAGTGTTTTTATACGAGACTGGCCCAATCGCCTTCACAAGTATGTTTGCTCTTTAGTGAGCGCCCTAGTGGACAGAGCACGATTCCTGTAATATAAGGAGAATGACGATTCGCTGGCGTCTATCCTTTTACAAACCGGTGCTTACTTACGCACACCTATGTGATTGTGACGAATGAAGTAGTGGGGGATTCCAAATTTGGAGCAGCTGGGCTTGTTACCACAATACACGGTACAGAAACGCTATTGCAATGCGGCCCTACGAAACTGTGGCAGACGCAGCGATGAATCAAACCCACAACTTCCGGCTTACCACTACGAAGCCATACCCACTAAACTACTTCGGCGGGCTTTACAATACCTCTAAGCGGCATCTGCGTCAGCAGGCGTTCTGTGCGTAGCCAAACCATGGCACCACGGCCGTGGATTCGAATGCCTTAATTCTACCTTTATTAACTATACCATCACCTTAACACCCCATTTGCTCCAAAGGGGTGTTAAGGTAAGGGTATAGTTAATTAAGGTAGAAATAAGGCACTCGAACACACGACCTTGCGTTGTGCGAACCTTTTGACGAACAACGCGGGACGCGTGACGTTCGCGGCGTTTGTGCTGACGTGTCCGCTCGGGTCACGTGACTCCGCCAGTAGCGCACCCGGACGTCGCCGCGCTTCTGCAGACGTGGCCGCAATGCTTTCGCATTCATCCAAGTAGGCATATCTTAGGCACCCCTTCAGGTATTTTGCTTACCTTCCACTTTTCTATCCTTTTTGTACAATCTATCTGGTTTAATACTCTTTTTTCCCCATTTAATTCATCTTCCACGGCGGCCTGGGTTATCCTACCAGCCTTGGTTACAACATACATGGTTATAGCGACAATGTACATAGGCAGGGCTTGCTTCCCCACATAACCTGCCGTCTCCCGTCATTGGGCTCCTTGTTAGGTAAATGGAATTGACCCCGAATATCCGATTTACGAGATCTTCCAAGCACTTCTCCACTGATCATTCCTCAAAAAAAAAGGGGGGGGGGCGCGCCGATGCTACATTCTAATTTTAAAGAACATAGACATCCTCAAAATAAGACAGGAAAGCCAGAATTAATTTGCATTTTGCTGTCACATTGTCTGCTGTCACATTGTCTGACAGTGACCATTGGAAGTTACTATGAAGCCACCAAGTTAGCCAGTGGGGATATGATACCTAAAGTCGGAGAACAATCGCCGTGCGTTAAGATAACCATCCTTGTGGCCTTTGGAGATGTCCTTATCACCGTAACAACACACCGCGAGCCCTCAATTCTCTCAAAGGCGTAGTTTCAGAGAATGATCTGATGGTTGATGGAGTTTTAAACTCATGGAAGGATAAAAACGCTATCAATCTACAAATGATCAAGATCAGACTCGATGACAAATAGCTACCAACTAAGTATCCAATCGTCACATTTAGTTATAGCACATTGCAGGAGGCAGAGAAACAGGGTAGATACTCCAAGGTCAGAGTACGACTGTACATTCCAAATCAGTGACAATACTTTTAAGCGCCGGTGTGTTGGCCATGCTTCTCCGATCTATCGAGGGTAGCTTACCTCTCCGAAATGTGGTATTTAGGAGCATTCTGCTGACGATTGGGATGCCGAGCTCTATTACACAAATTGTGATGGTGGCCATGCTGCATACTCTAGATGTGCAGTTTGAAAGAAGAAAAATAAGATAATCGCATTAGCATGATAAAAGCAAATGAAAACGTAACTTCTGAGAAGCACGACAGCAACATTTGAACAGAGCACATCCTTCGCCACAGTGGCGTATCGGGGGGCAGCATCACAACGGCAGTTGGCTGCCATCCACGTCACGCCCAGCGAGCAGGCGGCATCGCCAACGGCCTCCACGGTAGGAGCAGCCGAGGCTGCCCTACCTTCCCAGAACTACACCACACCAGTGGCCTGTGCTAGCACTGGTAGCACCGCTCAGAGGCTAAGGTGTAGGGGTGTGTGATTAGTAAATTCTTTCAACAATTTGAGCATATCATATCCTACACTAAAGCCGTACCTGAGGTTGAATGTTATTGAAGATCCTTATCGAATGTTATTGAAGATCCTTATCGCAGCGACCGCATTACTTACAGTGTTGAACGCAACAAAGTAGAATAAATGATTACCACACGTTCCTTGGTTGAAGGTCGAATTCGCTGACTGGAAGCTGTTCCGAGAATTCGCAAATTTATCGAGGGATGACATTTGCGCCTTAAGGATAATGTTCTTGCCTATTTAACAGCTTCTGTTACTTATGCTGCAGTGAAATACATCGCAGAAACAAAGGAGTGGCTACCAGAGGGCGAGTTCCATGATGGAATGATGAATGTACGAAAGCGCAGAAGCAGCAAAAAAAAAAAAAGCGTGCGGACGCCTTCACAATTCTGGAACTTCGAAAAACCAAATTTCTAGCATGTCAAATCACGAGGAAAAACTCACGCCAACAGGCTACGAGGCAAAACAGCATCTCCGGTATAAATACTTATACAGACAAGCGAAAAGATGGAACAGAGATAATAGAAACCAAGGCCAGCCGGCAAACCTATTACCTTTGGTGAATACGGAAGTAGATAGTTTCAAAGATGAGGGATATTTTCCGTGTGCACATTTTCAACACGATCTTCAGCGCATTGAACTTTTCTGGAACAATCCTGAGATAAAAAATGCCCACCAAATGACCCATACAACCATCCATATAGCTTAGCAGAGCACCAGACATCCCTGAGCAGCTGTAATAACACTTCTCCATGATCTCGCCAAGTCATTTATGAAATAAGACACTGATACACTGAAACCCTAGAAAACTCTCTGGTCTCTTATCAACGCCATATGGTTTTCAGAGTATATCCCATCTTTGAAAAATATGGTTAAAGTCCTAATTCTCAAATAGGGCAATGACCATGGACCTGGTGCCAGTTTTGCTTGAAAAACTAAGAAACTATTGACAACGAATCTCAGACACTGAAACGTCAAATAAGCTGCTTTTAATTGAGCCGGATTGGGAATATTAACATCCAATAAAAAGTACGACAAAATGAGCTAATTTTGTCTCAACCTTTTACATATCGGCATATTGCAGACGCTCTGACTTGTTGAGCAGTGAGGAACCTCCTATCTGTGGCAAGTGTGACGATACGTTGACCGTCCTCCACGTCCTGTTGGAGTGTCGGGAAGCAAACAATGAGAGAAAAAAAGCACTTGCCTGTAACTTGACGACAGCAAACGCCACTACATCCGGCAATACTTGTTGGCTGTTGGCACACAACCTTTTTTTTTTTTTTTTACAGTGAAGCAGCATTGAACTTTCTGCACGGCAACTGCAGATTTTACCTGGGCTTCCGCGAATTGAGGAAGCAATGCTGTGCCGCTCAGGCTTCGGCGTTGCATTCACCAATGCATATACGTGTTTCATTGGAATGGCTGATAGCGCCAAGTGCAATCCCTACAGTGTCGTTTAGAACACCTACTGTGATACTGCCCATCTTTTGCAAATAAGACATATGTACAGCTCTGAATTACTTGGGTAGACAACAGTTCACCTTGAACAGGATCTTGGGACCATGACCTACAATAAAAAAGTACGATTGGATCGTTGCTCGCTCGAAAAGCGCTGCTGCGTTGTTTAAAAACTGCCGTATTGAGTGGCCGTCTGTGATCCGGACTGAGTGACTGGAACGTATATAGAGCAGAAAACTGTTACTACGTCGGCGATATCCACAGTGGAGTTTCTCTTTTTCTCCTAATCTTTCCCTCCCCTTTTCCCTTTCCCCAATGTAGGGTAGCCAACCGGGCTCAGTCCTGGCCTCCCTGCCTTTCATTTATTTTCTCTCTCTACACGAGCAAAAATATTCGGAACAGATGTTCCCACTGAGGGCTGCTGCTACGATATAACGCTTTGTAGTTCATGTGCTTCCATGCCCTTGCGTTCAAGGGTCCTGGCTAAGCCCATATGTTTTAGTATCGCATCCCATCGTTGCATATCCTTTATATGTATCACACATCTCGCACCTCGCATGTAATTTTCATAGTTTTATTAGCTATTTTACGCACTTTCCAGCGAATGCATTTAGGCCTCTATAGAGCCGCGTTGCATCTACGCATCGAAAATCATTTCATGCACCACTGGAATGACTTACCCTATGCATTTAAATCATCACCTTTGCATGCATATAAATATCAACTTAAAATTGTATAAGTAGTAGTCCTTTTACACACTTTGTATATTAAGTGTGTACTTCATTTGTTATATATATATATATATATATATATATATATATATAGGTTTGTACAATTTATACTGTATTATTACATGTCTTATGTTGTATTATTACATACGTACCTACATTCTACAAATATATTATTATTACAAGGAGTCATGTATGTATGACTCGTATGACTCTCTATAGAATCGAATGTATTCATTTCCACTACTACGTTCACAATTTATGCACTTGTAGATTGCATCATATTTATACTCCTCTATCAATTAATCATTTTGTAATCTTCTTGTTAATCGAGGGTCCCGCTGCAGTCATTGGACTTTGAGACCCTCGCCTGTTTACTACTAACAACCAACCATGCATCTTATATCAATAATAAACTGAAACTGACAGCTAGTCGCCATAGACTTGGCGCTATTTGGCCATATTCGCCCTTGCACTAATAACATCAATAATAATCGCCAGTGCTTTACGAACGGGGGTCGCAACTTCCCAGCGTCCTAAACTGTAGTGATCTCCTTCCCTAGTTTAATGGCCCAACGTAATACCGTCTGTACATGAGAGGGGGCGGCTAGATTGACGACGGGGATGCATGCATAATGCAGCCTCCGTCGAGTAGTGTTGCAAGCTAAATTAACCTACTGTTGTTAACTGGCAATGCAGCGACCGCTCGCAGTACGTGGCCTGCACTGTGATCGTACTGTGCCTAGTAGCCCTGGCGCTGGGCTACTACTTCGTAACCACAGAAGGTAAGTGAAAAAATTTCAAGCTTCGTTAAACGGCGTTATGCGACATTGACTGAGAGGTAGGGGGAATGAAGGAGGGGAGGGGTGTACGACCTAAATGCTACGCGTCGCTTAATAGACTGCCACAAGTTTCTGCACATGAACTTGAGCCACGATAACGAGCGCAAATGACGCTCTTACGTTCTGTGCTTACGAAGGCTTTCAAGAGTATAGAGTGGGCTGGGTTTTATGGAGGCGGGTGTATCTTTACAAAGAAGGCGCTTTATTCCTGTGCACATGCGCTATTTAGGCGTTTGTTCATTCGGTCGCTCACGCAGCAATAATTAGGAGGCCCTGTGAATAGTTTTAAATAAAGCTCACATTATGTGTGAACTTGTCCGCTGGTCGGCGACACGTGGTACGAGCATACCAGGACTATCGCACTACTGTCGGCAAGGTGCCTAACCTAACCTAAGCTTAACATAACACAACCGAAACTTACAAAACAAATCGAATGAGTGAAATTGTTTTAATGCTTCCGCATTATTGAGCCCGAATAACTGGATGACGCTCATATGTGCTTTGCTTTATATTTATATTGCTTTTAAGAGTATACAGTGGGTTCAGTTTCAAGAACACGGGTGTATAGAGAACACCTTATAACTGTATTAACTATAACTTGGTTGTCTAGGAAGTACTGGAAGTTGTGTATCTAAACCCGTTTCTGGTGTGTTCTGGTGAATGTTCTGGTGAATATCAGTGCATGACTTCAAATTTGCTTTCAAAAATGCCGGAAATGAGGCGTTTTATAGTGAATAATTTCAGTAAGTCGGGAATCTAGCAAGCGTTCGCCTACTTTTTTACCTACCAGCCCTTCAAAGAAACGCGGCTATTTCAAGGGCATGTGATCTGCGTTTCAGAAAGATTTATAAATTTGTATATCGCACAAAAATATTAGTGGACGAGCGCTGTAATCGTATGTATTGTTTATCCGTGTTTCGTGAACCTTGCAACAGTTTCCGAATAGTGCACCACCATAAAAAAACGCATATTGCGTTTTAGGAAGGGAAGCGATACAGCTACCTCTAATTTTAACGATGTGATGCGCATTATGGTCAGAGCGGCCTCAGAAATAGTCTGGCAAAAATCTACACCCAACGGCCAGATTGCCAAAGGAATGCATCGCCACATATTAGGTTTCCAAGGGCTATTTCTACCAGACATTTTAATTCGTAATTTCATGCATTGCTAAAGCTCCTCCAACGTTAGAGATTTCAGGCAGAGATAGTGGCATATAGTGGAAAGATACACGAGGCATATTTATTTGTCAATATTGACAAATAAATATGCCTAATAATCAAGTAATAAATAATAATAAATAAATAATAAATAATAATAATAATAATAATAATAATAATAAGAAGCCGGACACAAAATTTCGTAATATTAAGAAATTTTTGTGTCCGGCTTCTATAGGGCCTTAAGGCTTGCACTTCAAGAACGGATTAAAGACGGAACACAACCTATTTCTGGTAAAACTGGAATATCATGGTGTTCAGGGTCAAAGGAATGGTGTGGGATTACCAGCTGCTGCGGTACGATTGATGGGGATTGCATGCCTGCCTCCAGTACATGAGGTGAGCCTGCATAGTGTAGGAAAAGTGGACAAAATGTGAATCATGACGTATGTCTGGTTGCAAATATATTGAAAGGCGTCTTGTAACTTTGCCTATATTGCATCACAATTGCGTTCAAGGTGATGTCCCGACATCGACGGCCATAACGACTGCGGGGACTCCAGCACGGCTGGAAACCACCACCTCGCCAACCACAAAAACACCAGACATTCCAGGTGAGAATTGCCAACACGACGCATCGCAAAGTTTCGCGGAGCGATAAATAGTAACGGGAATTAGATTGTGGTTAGTTTAGCGTACGTGCCAACGGACTGCACGTTAATCCACACAACAAAGAGGCATATTGCATAGATTGGACCATGCACAACACATAGTGCTTCGTGTGTGTATATTTGAATGTTTCTGTGCATCGAATGCGATCACGTGCATCAGTGTGGTTTTCTCAAGCGTATATCTGTAAAATCGGTGAGTTATGTGTCACCGCGATGGAACCAAGCACCGGAGGAGGAAGGCGCCTGGCGGTGAAGAAGTTCGAGTCCTTTTCGCTTGTGCTTCGACGCCATGGTGCTCGCTGTACATGTTCATGGTGTTCATACACTTGCGCGCAGCCGGCTTTCACCGAGTAAACGCCACTCTTTTTATTAAGAATATCTTGTAGAAGCTTGATTTAGACGATTACTATAGTGAGAAAGCGTCTTCATGTTGGTATTCCTAGCTGGCACCTTTCGTGTTGGTCTCTCAGCCGTTATCCACTGACGCCGAATCGTCCAAGAAAACTATTAAAAAGCTCAGCAGCGACCTACACGGCATGTGTATTTACTTGTGTGTTAATTACGAGCGATCCGATGCTAACTGAGGTAGTTTAAAAAAACAGTATTGCGGTTTCAGACAAGCGCAGCACGACCATTTGCTTTACGTGGCCAATTGTCATTATTTGAAACATTTCCTTTGATCTTACTAAACATCTTGTTATTGACATATGTAACACTTTGATTTGTATATTGCTTAGGCCTTACTCTGGTTACTTTATGTATCCATGCAAATCTACCTCGAGCTTGTTAATAAAAAGTGCGTTCGCATAATTCACTGGTACACCACAACATATTTGTCTAGGCATAGGTACAGGCGATAGGCGGGAACCAAATATTACGGGTTCTGCCAGCGCTTGCCAACTTGCAAGGCGCACATAGCATGCTAAAGGTGTCGAGCCATGGCATTGCGCATGCGTCTCCTCTCGTTCACAAGGGCCGTTCAACCGCTTCTGGCCAGCCCTCCCATCGGAATTGTGATAAGAGAGACCTGTGTTTCACTGAGAGAATGGACGTGTTTAAGCCGTTCAGCAGTGCGATAAATCGGCGCACGCTCCTTCTTTATAACGACACCGATCTGCTAATGTCGACGGATACGTCGGCCGCGCCTCGTGCTATGGCAAGGGTAACCTGGGAGAGTGTGGTAACCTCGCTGAGCGATGTCACGTGCGTCGCCTAGCAACGCCTCGCACACCTATGCGAGGCGTAGCTAAGCAACGCGCGGTGACTTCATTCGCAGAGTTAGTTTTTTGTTCGCACTACGCGGCCTAACCAAGACATTAAACAGCTCCGCTGTTAAAAGTGGCACTTTGAAACTTCTTTTGGTCATAACACCTGTTCTGCAAAGTATAGGAGCATCATTTCACTTGTCCCTATTATTATACTGCCATCTTTGTACGGAGTTACAGTGGACCTTGTGTGCGCTATAAAGCTGGTACAGCCGCTCAAATCTTTAACTAGCGTGCGTGAACGGCGACTTTCCTGTGTGTCAGTACCATACAACGGAGGCAAGTTGCAAACAGGTCGAGAGTAAGCCCATGCCCACAAAGCGTGCTCAGATGGGCCCATCGTCTGCTTGCATATTACTTTTTAAGGACGTCACCCCATATTAGCGCACTTCATACGAACAGGCAGCGTGAGTAGGGAAATGGTTTTGCTCGTGTTTTATTTTCCTAATATCAGCAAGCGATCGAGGAAATGAAATTTAAAGCTACGTCACACGCCCCGCTCCTGAGATAAGCCGAAGAATACGGATCGTTCATTTGTTGCTTGCTGACGCAAGCGCTTTCTTTTTTCATCTGTAGAAAGAGCCGTTATCTGCACCGTTCGTGCTTTATAGCTTCAGACATTGAAATTTCATGGCTAAGGGAAGCTGCTAAAAAACTTGGTCTGGCTCACGCATCAGTTGCTGATCTTCGGAACATAAAACACCATAAAAAGCATTTGCCGACTCGCGCTGCCTGTTCGTCTGAAGTGCGCTAATAAGGGATGACGTCCTTAAGAAGGAATAGCCCAGCAAAAGATGGGCCCAGATGAGCGCGCTTTGTGGGCATGCGCTTACTGTCGACCTATTTGCTACTTAACTCCGTCGCATGGCGCTGACGCACAAAAAAGTCGCCGCTAGCGCACGCTAGATTTGGGCGGCTGTACGTCGTCTGCGCTAATGCTTTGTAATAAAAAAAACTTGTTTCTTCTGCAGCGCTTCATGTTGCTGCTTAGTTCATGGAACTCGGGGAACAAACGGAAGCCAAAATTGAACCTGGCTTCCGGCTACGCGATATTAAAAAAAAAAAAAAAAACTCGGGCCGCTGACCACCGCATCGACTTTCAGTGCTTTCTAGTGCAGTTTATTTATTAATTTATTTATTTACTTATTTACTTATTTATTTATTCCAATACTCTCAATGCCACGTAGGGCGTTGCAGAGAGGAGTGGGGCTCAATACAATAAGTGGAAATCGCGGTTTTGAAGGATGATGGAACGGGCTTGTTGACAATGGAGGCGGGGAGGCGGTTACAGCTGGTCGATGTCCTTAGAATGATGGAATAAGCGTGCAGGTTTGTATGCGAAATCGGGACGTGGACCTTGAAGTTGTGATCGGTGCGTGCTGAAATTTAATGAGGAGCAGCATTCTTGGGGAGATGATTGAGAAAAACTACCGATATGGATTATCGGCTTTTTGGTTCTCCCACTTGCTCTGATACTGGGGCTCACGTTTTAGGAATCTTTGACGATATACGCCATCGGCTTTTCCTTCAATAAGAATGCGAGTGGCCGACATAGTGCTAATGGGTCTCATAGAAAGAGAAATCATTGCTGTTACCTATGGTCTGCCAATTATAGCGCGCAGACAGACGCATCGCCTGCGCTGTCCAGCCTGGGCGGATGGAACGCAGGTAATGATAAGGTGACGTGCCTAAACATCGCAGCACTCATAATCAATTAGACGATGCGATGCCATGTGCATTAACCAATCACTGTCGAAAACATGAGCACTAACAGGATGAAGCGTAGCCAGATAACTTTGCCTGCCTTTTCCCGCCTTGAGGATTATGAAAAAATTATGGGTGAAAAAAAGACTAAAATTGATATCCTTTAAAATCGCCGTGGCCTGGCTCTCAAAGTAGTTGCACCAGTTATTCCCGTCACATGTGCCCACAGCTTGACGATCAGCTGAGACCTTACTTAGTCAGTGCCTGCCCATCAGTTTCTTCGGCAAAGCGCCAATTTGTTAATCTAATCATTTCTTAGGCTTTCTCAGCCGAAAAAGATACGAGGAATGCCGGATTCGAGTTGAACTGGTCTGAAAACGCAGTTACCATTCATGATAGAGGCTGAGAGTACAGATGTTCCAATAGTGGCGCCCCGTGTTATTTCTCCCATCATCAGCCTCTTCATCAGTCTGTTTTTATCTCCACTGCATGGCGAATGCCTCTCCCTGCGATCTCCCTTATCCCGGTCTTGCGCCAGCTGATTCCTATTTCCACCTCCAAATTTCCTAGAAAACCCCACCTAATTTTCTGCTGTCCTCGATGGCACTTCCCTTCTCTTGGCACACATTTTATAACTCTAATGGTCCACCGGTTATCTGCCCTACGCATTACATGGCCTGCCCAGCTTCATTTTTTCCGCTTAATGTCAACTAGAATCTCGGCTATACTCGTTTGCTTACTGATCCACACCGCTCTCTTCTTGTGTCTTAACGTTACACCTACTATTCTTCGTTTCATCGCTCTTTGCGCGGTCCTTAACTTGTTCTCGAGCTTCTTTGTTAACCTCTTAAGCTTCTGCCCCGTATGTTACACTGGTAGGACGCAACGATTGTACACCTTTTTTTTTCTTCAACGATCCCAGTCAGGATTTGGCAATGCTGCCGTATGCACTCCAGCCTAATTTTAGATGCGAAGCAGCTTATGGTCTGGGCTATGTCACTCGCTCCCTCCATCCATCCGCCGTGCGGTGTCCACACCCGCACTGCGCATGCGCATCCTCATTTCCCCCCCTCTCCTTGCCTCATCTCCCCTCTCGGCATTCCTCCTCTCCTCTCCGACGCTCCTCTCTTCTCCGAATTGCGCAACGAATGGCAACACCGGCGGCTCCGCGCGCGATAATGCGAAGCAGCTTAGGTTAGAGGCGCTACGGTAGGCGCTGCATACTCCACTTGGAGGCGCCACTGTAGCTCGCGGTATAATGACGTCCGCGCGCGCACGCTCCGCTCCTCTCATTTTCCTCCCGCAACGCCGCGATGAGTGCCACGGACAGCGCCAGCGTCAACGCCAGTGTCAGCGCCGTGGACAGCGCCGCGGAGAAGAGGGCTCGATCCGCTGCCACGAAATGGCAGCGGCGACAGGGCGATCCCGAACATCGGGCTCGCGAAGCCGAAAGGAAACGTCAACGCCGACGAGAAGCTGCTTCTGATGCAACGAGGGCTCGCGCAGCTGAAGCCACACGCCAACGCCGGCAAGCAGATCCTGAACTTCGGGCTCGGGAAGCTCAAGGGCGCAACAAACACCGTCTAGAAGCTACGGATGCAACGAAGGCTCGCGAAACCGAATCACAACGGAAACGCCATGCTGTTCAACAAGAACAAAAAATTACACCATCTTGCCGGAGTAGAAGCCTGAGTAGTATGCGAAGCAGACATGGGGTCAACGCAATTTCCCATTTCGTAGTTCCGGAAAGTGAAAATTTTGGTAGTTACCATAGAAACCAAACGGTAAATATAACGGTAGCTACGTACCTCAACCTACCGGAAACGACGAACTGAAAACTAATAGGAACTTGAGTCGACCCCATGGCTGCTTCGCATACTACTCAGGGTTCCCCTACGGGAAGATGGTGTAATTTTTAATCTAAATTTCCTTCTCATGATAAGGGTCACCTGTCAGATAACTGACCTATATATTCGTACGGCTTTGCAGACTCTAGAGGCTGACTGGTGACCCTGAATTATTGTTATCTTGCCAGGCTGTTGAACATTCTTTGCTTTCTGCATATTAATTTTCAGCCCCACTCTTACAATTCCTTTCATCATTCACGTTCGAATAACTTTTTCACATGACACGCAACTTCACGCAGTTGACAATCTGACGGTTGCCTTAGGTTCCTGTTTTTCGTTTTCTTTGCAAATTCTTATGTCACTCCTGTCCTTGGTAATATATTGCTGCATTTAGTAATATACAGGTAATATATCTGTAGATGAAGCGTGCATGTGTTTCACGTGAAGAAGTTGCTTAAGCACGAGCACCTGTTTGAGGCGAGAAAGTGGCGAAGACTTCCGACGCTGCACGACGAGTGGCCAGCTCTCCTTTGATCGAAAACTCCGAGCCGCCGCCAGAGGCACTGGCAACAGTCACGGACGCCGCGCGCGTTCGGTGCAAACGCGGGCAAAACGCCGACGGCGTCGACAACAGTTCTGCGCATTGCTGGTGCTGCTACATATTGGTGAAATTCAATCTAGGACATACACAATCACTCTGAAATAATGCAGTTGAAAAATCTGCATAACTTATATTCGCAACATTGGCTATTTCACTCGTATTAGTCCGCATGTGTTTCTACTTTCACTGCAGAAACAATGCAAATATAGGTGGCAAAGAATCTAAGTATACCAATTTTACACTTTATCGTAACGTGAAACAGGGGTGCAGAAAGGCTTATTGACGAACACAGCTTGCCACATCTGCCTATGACCTTGTCGCTCAGCTTGCGCTACAAGAAAGTTAAAAAAAATTATGGGGTTTTACGTGCCAAAACCAGTTCTGATTATGAGGCACGCCGTAGTGGGGGACTCCGGAAATTTAGACTACCTGGGGTTCTTTAACGTGCACCTAAATCTAAGTACACGGGTGTTTTCGCATTTCGCCCCCATCGATATGCGGCCGCCGTGGCCGGGATTCGATCCCGCGACCTCGTGCTCAGCAGCCCAACACCATAGCCACTGAGCAACCACGGCGGGTTGCGCTACAAGAAAGTAGAAGATACCGTACGATGAAGGCCGTGTAGCTACCCTCATCAAAATATGGCGCATGGAAAATGTTTTGCTCTATTTTCTGCCTTTATGATACATTTTCTCTGCGTCAGAGCAGAATTGGATTTATATTTCCAGTTAGCGCGTGTTAAATAGTAATGATGCCTTCGTGCAGGCGAACGTAGTGGATCACCTATTAATCTTCAAGTATGCTCTCTTTAAATGGTGACGCGCAGAAGCGAGGGCATCACTCTTTGTGGTAAGAGTCTTTTGAGGATGCCCACAAAGCCCTGCGTTTTAAAGTGTACCGGCGTCGTGACGCTATTGTCGGAATTCTTTACCACAATGTAGCTACCATGCAGCAATATGCCTGTCGCGCAAACGGCTTCGGTCTACTGCAGATTGCCGCCTGTAGGAAATACGTGACATTTCAGGTGACCAAGTCAAACGAAATTTAACTTATGCAACAGATTACATGCCGGGGATGGATATTGCAATTACGGTTATAATCCTGATGTTTTTTGCTTCCAAAGGTATCGCATTGCCTTCGCGTCTAGTAATCAGTCTTGCCCTTGCAGTTTCTAAAAGAAATTACACTGAGAGGCATAAAACCACTTCAACCCGAATTTTAAGCCTTTGAAAAGGGACGCCTCGTATCACATGATGGAGTGTCGCCAAGTATTCCTACAGGCACGTTGCAGTGCATGTTCTAAATATTAGCGCGGTATTCAATTTGTGTTCGCGCATGATTCCTAAAAAAACAAGTCTCTTGGTGTGGGCAAAGTATGAGCGAATAGGTGGAGAATTAGCGTAATAATCCTCTCTTCTCACTGCAAGACTTCGCAACATCAGATGTGAACTGCATTGACGAAAACCTTTCAGGCAGGGTCATCTGCTTCACCGAAGTGATGAAGGAAGACATGGATGAGCTGAAGAAGATATGCACACAACTTGTGATATTGCTCAACTTTGACGCAATTGGAGGGTCAGACAAAGGCAAGTAGGCTCTTTTGTGCAAAAGCCAGCTGTGACGTCTAGTTCTGGAGCAGAATAATGACCCATACCTTCACGATTTAGAACCTACGCGAATGTTATCGCTGACTCTAACTGTTATGTATGTCTCCGCTGAACCCTGTATTAAAAGTGCATTTTCGACACGAATTGTGTGGTAGCTTCCGGAATCCACACAGGTTCCAGCGATTACACTGGAACTTTACAACAGTGATGTATGAATGCCGACACGCTTGACTCGCTGATCAGATTCCGACGATCGCCAACTGCGTTCGCCGCTATCGTTGTGCTTTGAGTGTAAGTTGCTTTAGGGGCAGCTGTTCGCACAATAAGAAGTAAGTTTCGGCATTCAGTTTCACTGCTGTTTTCTTCACAATCACTACGACGCGACAATAAGCTGGAACGTGATAAATTAGTCCTATAAAACGATCGAGTTTTCAACGACGTCGTAGTGCCAAAATTGATGATAATTTGGGGCCCTCATCTCGCGTCACCCTATTTTCGTCTAGTTTTGCGGTTTAGTAGGCGCTGTTAAACTGATTATTGCAGTCAACGAAAAAGCCCTTCAGTTGATGCAAATAGTTTCTCGCACTAACGGCAAAGCGGCGAGTAGCGAAGAACCATGTGCAGCCAACCGCCAATGAAGCCAAGGAGAGGCACAAATAGTAACGTTTTATGTTGAAAACGTATGATATGGGGGTAGACATGCAATTTCTGCGCTCTCCAGCCCAGAATCTATCCTTCATTTTGTCAGTCAAAAATAATAACTTGCGCTGGTGCAAAACGATCCGTAAACCTCCACACGGTGTGTACGAAGCACTATCAATAGGCTCACGGCAGCGGCAGTACCAACGGTGGGCATGTACTACAGCGAGTGATAGCCTTAGTCAGCAGCACTCACGGTTACTGACTCTTTTCGCGGAGAAGTTTGTTCTCGAGAAAGGAGATGTGGCTTTCGGCGG
Organism: Dermacentor silvarum; assembly: GCF_013339745.2. Classification (NCBI taxonomy): domain Eukaryota; kingdom Metazoa; phylum Arthropoda; class Arachnida; order Ixodida; family Ixodidae; genus Dermacentor; species Dermacentor silvarum. The sequence continues at coordinate 84,942,876 of NC_051163.1, read as the reverse complement.
CGCGCCATGCGTTGTCTCAAGCGAAAGCGCACGAATACGAAATCATTACCGCCCGTGCGATCAGTTGTTGGAAATGAAACTGGCTCCAGAGTTCAATCCGTGAACGTCGGCAAGAGTGAGTACCGCTCGGTAAAAAATGGCAAAGGGAGTAGCGCCGCTTCTTGGCATAGTAATTTTCGCGCACGTTATCTACACACATCTGCCCCAACTCGCACGCAAACTTACGCACACTCTATCGCCAATGTTTCAAGAATATGTGAATGGGCGCACACTTGAATCAATGCGCCAAAGCATGGGTAACGACTACAGACAGGAAATGAATGTTTGAAGCCAGTTTCGCGATGGTCCGCAGCAGTAAGCGAGTTACTAGTGCTAGTGGCCACGTATTTGGGCTAGGCTAAGCAATACCAAGTCATCCCCAGCATTTTCCGGAATTTATTGATTATTGATCGGTTATCGATTAGATATTGATTGACTATCGCAAGGTATTGGCCACATATTTACTACAAGCTGTTACAAAGAACAGAACAGCTACGTACCAAACCTTTGGTGCCGCAAGAACAAATCTATTGCAACTGAACACACCCGCGAGCGATGAAGCAGGAAATATCAAGTAGTCAGTGGCGCACCGACGGGGGGGGGGGGGATTCGGGGGTTGTAACCCCCCCTCCCCTGAGGCCGACTGAACCCCCCCTTTTGTTTAACCCCTTTTCTTTCCTTACGCATTTGAGTACTGCAACTAAGATGTAAGACGCGCAATCGTCTGCACACTCGCAAAAAGCGCATTTTTTTACAATTTCCCATGAAGTAATCGAAATTAGTGCTGTTTAGATGGTATTGGCAAACTGTCAACACCCCCCCCCCCCCCCCCTGGCAGAAATCCTGGGTCCGCTACTGCAAGTAGTGACCGGAACAACCAACTTCACTGAGTCTGAAACGTGACCAGCCGCGAATAAAGAACGAATAGTAAAACACGCTGATCCTGATGAAATTATTAAGCGGAAAGCTTGGATAGCATGCAATACATATTGTGCCTCATTTTTGGACCAAGCCCAATATACGCTGCTCGAGCCGTTTGGACAAAGCTTAACGAGTTTCGAAAGCGCTTACATGTATGTCTTCTGAAGCTGTGGCCAAAGCTGCGTGTTGACCACCCAGTCAGCACATACGATATCTTCCGAAACGGAGGTTTCCCGAGTCGCACCGGGCGTAATGTACATCCATTGTAAACACGGAGGCAACCGCGGCAGCTGAGGCAAGCAATGAACGCCTTACCACGGGATCAAATATGGCAGCGCCCACGCGATCGCCGCGAAAAGGGTCAATATCTTTCTTTCTTTCTTTCTTCCTTTCTTTCTTTCTTTCTGGGGTTTTACGTGCCAAAACCAGTTCTGATTATGAGGCACGCCGTAGTGGAGGGCTCCGGATTAATTTTGACCACCTGGGGTTCTTTAACGTGCACTACAACGCAAGCACACGGGCGTTTTTGCATTTCGCCTCCATCGAAATGCGGCCGCCGCGGCCGGGATTCGATCCCGCGATCTCGTGCTCAGCAGCGCAACGCCTTAGCTGACTGAGCCACCCCGGCGGGTAAGGGTCAATATCGGTGGATCTAAAACGTCGCTTGTAGCTCGGGAGTAGCGAGAAGCTTAAAAGCAGTGAATGAGTCACTGCGGATAAGACTTGCGAATGAGGTTTCAATACAGGCTGGGGTGAAATTTCCTCTTCACTTCATATATTTGCCAGCTTTACGACGATAGCTTTGAGCGGAAGCTGTGCGGAGAAGTAGTTAAGATAAACAGCTATATACTACACCATTGAAATATATCATAATGATGTTATCAATTCTTTGCAATAATTACACGATAAATTATCGTTGATGCCCAATTATCATGCTTTTTAAATAGGTAGTTACAAAAAATGGCATAGCTTGCACTGGAGGTGCAATGCTATGCCACGTGGTGCTGCCAACTTATATCAGTCGCTCGGCTAACTAGAAAACTATTTTAAAATACGTTTAAGGCAACGCTCATCATTCATTCTGTGAGGGGTACCTGTGTATGCAGGAGAATCAAACACCGTCAACAACAAGGAATTGAATACCAATGAAGACAGTTTAAAATATTTATATGTGCAGCTCAAAGACTGCGATTAAGCTGCTGATGATAACCTAGCTAGTCCAGGATTTTGGGCTAGGCTAAGCACTGCCAAACCATCCCAAGCATTTTCCAGGATTTATTATTGATGGATTATCGATTAGCTATTGATTGGCTATATATTTCGCTATCGCAAGCTACTGGCCCCGTATTTGGGCTAGGCTAAGCAATACCAAGTCCCCAGCATTTTCCAGACTTTATTGATTATTGATCGATTATAGATTAGCTATTGATTGGCTATCGATTGGCTATCGTAAGGTATTGGCCACATTTGGGCTAGGCTAAGCACTATTTCCCGGGATTATAACTGCGAGTCGGCCTAGTTGGAACAGATTCATATTCTTAAATTTTTGCGCGCAAACAAACGGGGACGAAGAAAAGGAGACACAAGGACGAGCGCTCGTCCTTGTGTTTCCTTTTCTTCGTCCCTGTTTGTTTGCGCGCAAAAATTTAAGAATATGTTCCCGGGATTTATTGATTATTGTCGATTATCGATTAACTATTTATTGGCTATCGATAACTGTTTAAGCTTAAGTAGTTCAAACCGTGCTTAGACTTAGCCAGGCTCAGCTTCGCTAGTTCGCATCGGTATGTGCCATTGCGCTTGGACCCTTTCTGCACAGCCTCCAGGATCGCCCCACACTTTTCTGTGTACCACAGACAGATTACGCTCGACATAAACAGCACCGCTGTTACAACTGCCATTTGCGCACCTCCGTCGTTTATATTGACTTAATAATCGATTAGATATTGATTGACTATCGCAAGATAGTCAATTAGATAGATTAGATAATTAGATTAGATATTGATTGACTATTGACGCTCATCGACGAGTTGTATTCAGCAGTACGAAAGGTGTACTTACTCGTGCCACGCTCGCGTTCTCCAACTGCTCGCTCTATTAGTGGGCACGGCCGGCGAGACTGCTTTCCTACCGCATGTCATATATTTCTTGCTGAAGATCCAATTACAACATGAGGATTTCTTATATTTGCGAAGGCAACCGATTTCTTGTAAAGCGATGTGAGCCAAACGTGAACAAGCACCAGTTTGAAGCCCTACGCTAATTCTCATTAAAACACATACATGCGGTACAAAACAAAGCTATAGAGGATATATCGGGGTAAATGACAGTCGTGTTCTAATTGAATGGTCGAAGAAAAACTTGAATATGCAATCTTTTTCCAGTGGGCTAACCACCTTTGGTTGCTTCGCTTGTTAAATTCACTTCTTATTTGGTCCCGTTACTGGAATTGCTTATTTTGCACGGTGTGTATTCGATGCCACATGCCAATGAGAAGTGGAACGCATTCTAAGCTCTTAAAGTGCCTAAGAATGATAAGATAGTTAATTTTGTAGTGTTAATAATTCTCAAAGGCGCATATGCGAGGATGTTTTATGATTAACATGAATCCAGTAGTGGCGTCAATATCGGGGTATATACGCGTATAAAGGTGTCCTCAAATGCGTGCAACGTCGCCTCCGTTCACCAGGCTGTGAAACTATTATTTATCCTGCAGATCCGACACTGCTAGAAAAGGTGAAACTTTCGTTCGGGGACCAGCTCCTCGTTGGAACAAAAGTTCAAGACAACCAGGAGATGGAATTTTACGACGCTGTGGGGAAGAGCGCAGAGTGGCAGCTCACCAGTTCGCATGCACTAACGGCAGTTGAACTCACTAACCAAACTGCACGGACATTGCAGGTGGGTTCAGTAGCACGCAAACCACTTGAGAGTCAATTGACATTTTCTATCGGTACAAGTTAATTCGCACTGGGGTGAAAAGTTACATGGATGAAACATGACGTAAAACGGTTCTGCGGAGCGCCAGAATCTAGAAGCATTACGGCAGCGCTAAGTTTCTTGTACAACTAGAGTGCTTCTCATCAAACGGACAACGCACAACGGTATTTGACTAAGCTAGTTGCTACTCGGTTAAGCCCCCGAGGGCTAACCACCCAGCACGCGACAAAGGGAGACAAACAAGGATGTCAGGGCATAGTGCAAGTTTCCGATTCAGTCAGCGCTGTTAGTCTTAGAAAATTATGGGGTCTTGCGTGCGAAAAGCACGATTAATTTTTTCATTGCGGACAAAAAAGAAGCACCTCGCTTTACACAAATCCTTCGTCTCGCACTAGCGGGAAAGTGGCGTAGTTGCCACAGGTGGGATCGTGCCGCCGGATCGATACGTTCGTCTCTTGCGAGCAGACAACTAGCGCATGAAAGCGAGGAAGTAGCATCCCGTAGGGATAGTCGTGCCTGTCATACGCAAGTATTCAGTTCCACGAAGTCAACAGTATTCGCGTAGCCGCCAGAGTTCGAACAACCATTAAACTCGCCATATTGATGACGAATGCCACGTGGTGCTGCCAACTTATATCAGTCGCTCGGCTAACTAGGAAAACTATTTTAAAATACGTTTAAGGCAACGCTCATCATTCATTCTGTCAGGGGTACCTGTGTATGCAGGAGAATGAAACACCATCAACAACAAGGAACTGAATACCAATGAAATCAGTTTAAAATATTTATATGTGCAGCTCAAAGACTGCGATTAAGCTGCTCGCTTTAAGTCAGCCACAGTCTTCGTATTTTTACCGAATTTTCACTGAAGGTAAAGCGTCTGCAGAAGTACTTCAAATGTTGTACGACATACGTTTGATATCGCTTGCACACGAGGCACGACAGGCCGACAGCAGTAGGCAAGCTTGTGCCTTCAGTTCGACGATGACACTACAAAAGCTCTTATGCACTTCGTATAGCGCCTCAAAATAATGAAGGCATATTACGCAACAATTGCATGCAAAGCCCGTAACTCACAAACATCAGCTGACGTTTAAAATCATCTTCTACGGGCTCAAAATCATTGTTCAGTGCAGTGAAAGTGCCAAACGACTTGAACCAATCAAAGCACCCAGTCAATAGAATGTCAATTGGCGGCGTATTATACCGCGTCCATGCCACAGACAGAAAGCGATGCGGCAAGCAAGTAGTGTGGGCCTTACCGTCCGCAAATCGTGTCACAAAGGCCGTCGTCCTGCGAAGCATCGAACTTTAATATACTGGCGGAGGTGGATTTATTTTTATGGAAATATAGTGAAGATCCCATGCGCTGTAGGAAAGTTGGTGTGGCGTGAAGGAGAGTTATTGGAAAGTGCCACGTACCCAGTCGCATTATTATGAAAGGCGACACCTATCCTGTGAAACATACCTAATGTTTCTTAACTAACGCAATTAAATAACCCGTCAGATGCCGCAAAAAAAAAAAAACGATTCGCTAAACCAAACACGTTCAAGGCACATTTTCAAAGCACGCCGCTGCAGAATTGGCAGAATCATGCAGTGTTACAGCAGATGCCACGCACCTGTGGCACTGCTAGAAATTGAAGGTGGGTTCAATAGCACGCAAACCACTTTGAGAGTTAATTTAAATTTTCCATCCGTACAAGTAGATTCGCACTGGGGTGAAAAGTTACATGCATGAAAACAATCAATGTGACGTAAAACGGTTATGCGGAGCGCCTCGTACCTGCGGAGATATAGCGCTTCTGTTCAGAGGTGCGGTCGAAATTCCAGAATCTAGAAGCATTAGGTCAGCGCTTAGTTTCTTGTACAATTCAAGTGCTTGTTATCAAACGGCCAACGCACAACGGTAATTGATTTAGCTAGTTGCTATTACGCCAATGTGGACTCAATGTGGATGTTAGTGGTTAGTGTTAGTGACTTGCGTTTAGGCATATAATGTGTAGCTGCAAGTACACACACACAAATACATACGCACGCTCACACACATTCATGTGTTTCGCAGCCACCACGCGTCAATATTGTTCGGCTGCGCTTGCAAACGCTCGTGCGTTTTTTTCTCACGGTTGCCATGCGGCGCTGTAGATCTCGAAGCAGCGTACTCTCACGTTACTTGCTTATAGCACGTTTTGATGGTAATTTGTCTAAGCTTGCTGTTGCATGCAAGATGGCGAGTGGAGCTGGTTCCCCTTCTTGCGCTAGTCGAAAGCACCCCTAGAACATTCTCCGTCACCTATACTCAGTCTCACAAACTGCGCTCCGCCGAGCTAAAACCACTAGTCATGCGAACGCAGATGCTTTCAGTTCCATGAAGTATTTGTGCTGCGTTGGGCAACGACTCACGCTGGGGGCCCTGCGGATGCTGTAGGCGTCGGTAATGGCGCGCTAGAAAAAAAAAACCACGAAAGATATATTTTGACGTGTTCTCCTTCCTCAATGGTCGCGGCGCACGTAGCTATTGTATGGGCGAGCGCGCGATGCAGTCTTGCGAGACAGGCCTCTACACTCGCCCCTTTGCTTGGCGATAAAGGGGGGTGAGGAAGCAAACACAGCGTCGTTTTGAAAGCACCTGAGCTTAATAATAATTTGTGCTTGTAGAACTTTGGTTTGCTCCCTGCTCAGTAGAGACGTCATGGGCCCAAATTTGTAGAAGACTGGGTACACGAGGGACAGCCCGGTGCTTCTTCTTTAAGAACTAAGAACTTTAATAAAGTACATAGGTTTCTTCAACTATTGTCACTACAAATAAACAGACAAAAACCTCAGTCGTTTATGAACCACCACTCCGCAACAATGAAGCTAGGTGATCTAAGCGTTAGACCACGAACAAAAAAGATTGAATGCATTTTGGGAAGCCAGTACGAGACATTTGGCGTGCTAGGCGCGTTGCATAGATAGCAACAATATTACTTATAAAAATCGAGCGCATACATTTTGTACATAATGACAAAAGGGTTACGGGATTTCCTCCATGGAATCTGACGCCCATGAAAGTTGATTTGGTACGCCAAGCAAAACCACCAAATTGGCTAATTTGTATTTGTTGCTTAAAAGTAGGTTCTTTCTGCATGCTGGGAAGGAGGCAAGAGGCCTGCGCTGTGTAAACATGATAATGGTGATGTAACGTCACCATCATACCCAAAGCCGACAAGCCGCTGAAGATACAGAATTTATGACCGATTTTGCTGGCATCGTATGCAGAGAAACCATATAAATACATGAACGAGAACAAAGGGAACCGAGGGGCCCGATTTTTATTATTCATATCATAAGAAGCCAACAAACAATTATACCAAGGACAACATAGGGGAAATTACTTGTATTTACTAATTGAAATAAAGAAATGATAAATTAATGGAAATGAAAATGGATGAAACAACTGTCCGCAGGTTGGGAACGAACCCACGTATTCGCATTACGCGTGCGATGCTCTCACCATTGAGCTACCGCGGAGCCGTTTTCCCATCCACTGTCGGGGGTATTCATGTTTTACAACTAGAAATAACACTGGGAGTGTTAGCCAGCGCCACCACTATTCAACCAAGGGCCGGATGTGGAACATCCTTTCTGCCGCAGGCGTCACGAGCACGTGATCTTTTTGGGTGAAGGCAACTAGTCAATAAACACACATATGCTATACCTGAAGGCATCAATGTTGCCGGATTCGAGCCCTCGTTATGTTGTGAACGAGAAGAAAGGGAACCGAGGGGCCCGATTTTTATTAATCACATCATAAGAAGCCAACAAACAATGATACCAAGGACAACATAGGGGAAATTACTTGTACTTACTTATTGAAATAAAGAAATCCCATCCACTTTCTGGGGTATTTGTGTTGTTTGTTGGCTTCTTATGATATGATATATAAATACATGGTATTGAACAGACTAACACCGCACCTCAAAGACAAAGGACTGCTGCTTGACATTATGTTCAAACTGTAACTATCTACACAAGCACATATTTCTACAAATCTAAGAACTAGTAATACATCAACTCCAGATACCCACCATGGAAACAATCCTCGCATTGGATGTCAAGTGAAGCGGTCGATAATGTCCCCCACGACATTTTAAATCACCTAAATATCTACCACTGTGGTGAGCGCATCTTCAGTTGCATGAGACTTCCTGATAAATAGAACAAAAACCATAGGAGCGGGTAACCTCCGATTGACAAGTTCAAAGTAGTAATCAAGCGTACACCTCAATGAGACGTTATATCGCCACTGCTATTCAACCTGGCAATGAACTCCTGATCCACGAGCTTACGCGAGATCAAGGAAATAAGACGTGCACTATACGCGGACTATCTGATCGTTGAAACAGGGGGTGCAGTCCAATGGCAACAAAATGCGTTACAAGTTGCCGTCAATGTGACGCAATACTACCTCGTGGAATGCAGGCTCCCCTGCGCCTCACAGAAATAATAGCTCCTAGTTCAGCGCAAACGGACGACTCCTCAAGAGAAAGCGGACCCAGAGGTGACAATGTGAGGGGCTAGCATCCTTACGGCAACAACTGCACGCATCCTTGGCCTAATGCTGCACAAAAATGGAGCATACATGCATTTGCCACAAGTAGAATCCCCCTTCCTATTTTGTCTATTTAATTTATTTATATGTGCGAGAGCCTCACCTAACCAGATTCTGAAATCCCGAAACCGTTTGCAGGTAGGAAATCGCATTGATACCTAGTCTTCCATGGACAAGGCCAACATAATTATACCAAATCTATTAAAATTCGCCATGGGACTTTCACAACTGCGTCAACAGAGATGCTTGTCAAGGTGGTGGTGCTCAACACAGCTGCAGGAACTGATCGTAGAAGGATAACCAGTTTAGGCGATCTAACTTAAGAACCTTGTGGCGGTCTGTAGGAACAATAATAGAATACACCCCAGAAGACCTACATCAACCGCAGCGTAATACCGTAGAAATAAACCAAACGACTCCAGCACATCCAGGAATATGCATGACAGGAAACCCAAAGGACGAGCACTGCATAAGAAGCTAGCAAGCACGCGCCGCCACGGAGACCAATCGCCGCCTCCAGAGGGGCTAAAGACTCCACGGAAGCGGGCGAATCGGCAATTGCTCTCGCTATCAAAACATGCGACAAGATATTATCATCACAAACTTGCAATAAGCCTGCAGAAGATAAAGAATGGGAAGAATATCGTCCACCATTTTATCTGCACAGGAGCTAGCGCACCCAAGAAACCTAGTACATCATCTGGACACCGGAAAATACGTCGCTCATTATGAACCGAGCAGCCCACCGAGATAACGTACACAGGGCCACCCACAGGAACAATGACCTCTTGGTGACATCTAAAAAGAATACCAGCCAAGTACGCGGACATCCTAAAACACTAAAAGTGAGAACGGAAATAGTGTGCAAGATTACACATACATACATTACATACATATGGTATAACTTGCCCGAGGACTGCACACACACCAAACACGTACCACCAGTGAAAAAAGTTGAGGCAGCCATCAGGAGACCAGTGGGAGGCTCTATTGACGCGCCAGAATCCCGAGGACCAGCTTCGGCTGGTGGAGAGGGCCAGGCTGTCAACACAGTCGTGGTTTCGTGGGACAAGTAGGCCGTCCTACTACGACGGCACGAGCCTGGTCAAATTTATAAAATGCCATTTCTGTATTCGGACAATGACGTCAGTTCTAGGGTTACATTATAACATTCCTTCACGCCACCCCACACGTTATCGTTCCTCAAGAAGTGCTGCAGTTGTATGCGTGGCTATAGACCTTTTATAATGCATGTGTAGATACATACATTATAAAATATTATGGTATAACTGGCCCGAGGACCGCCAAGGATGCAAACCTATCGTGTTTGAGAATTTGCGCTTGTCACAATTACAGCCACCCTGTGATGTCGGGAACTTCCAGGTCCACTAAGGTTGGTTGTTCATTGCGCTTAAAGCACAAGTTATCGCCACCACTTGCTGTTCTGCTGCATTTCATAGCATTTGGTGGATCATGTGACCTGTGCTTATTGTGACACCGCGCTGCGCTAGAGCTCGAGACCTAGGGTTACGGATTGTAGGAGCAAATAAATGTTAACCTAAAAAAAACTGCGTTTCTTACATGAATGCGGGCTCTCCTGCGCCTCATTGAAATTAGAGCTCCTGGTTTTGCGCAAACGGGCGACTGCTCAAGTAATACCCGATCCAGAGGTTATTGTTCGAGACCCTAGCCCACACTGCAACCTCTCGATGCCACTTAACTACTCACCATGTACCCACTCACCAGTCAGTTCCCCCTCAGCTCTTACTCACATACATGGGGAGTTAGAACTATTTTAGCCGCATCTGTAATAATCGCAAAGCGTTCGTGTATTTTGGTGCCATGTTTAATTTGTATTTACGAAGCCCAGGAAAAAACATGTTCAACGTTAATGGTGTTGCTTGCGCTTCAGATTGCAGTAACCAAGCTACTGAAAATCGAAATAGTGACCCTACTAGCGACGTCTGATGTGAATGCCACCGTGGACACACTACTCTTCATTAAAGGGTAAGTTCCTGTCACAGTTCTTTAGTTTGGGTTTCATGAGCCCTCTGTCAAAGCGCCAGCATGTAGGTGCATTGTAATGAAACGGAAGGTAATATTCCGTTTTAGAAAAGTGACTTTCGAGTTTCGTGCGTAAACTGTGAAAGCCATTACTGGACATTCAGTGCCTGTCACATTTTAACGTAGATGAACGAAAACGTAAGCAAGGCAGGGCACCATCTGGCGCCTTGTGCCAAATATATACAGGCTAACATATTGCATTAGCAACCATATTTCGTTTGCATGCCAGTGCGTCTTGTTAGGCCTAGAGACGTCGAAGTCTCCCAACAATCTCGGTAATCGAACTCGGTGTGCGCTCATAATTAACGTTTCTGTGGAATCCAGAGGCAGTGAAACATCAGTTACTGGCTTTCAATGATAACGAAAGCGTTGCCATCACCAGCGCACTGAAGCGGAGGTCACTGGTGCCGCCATATCTGACAAAGCTATTTCGTAGCGTACGCAAACCATCTCGTAGCCCTATAACGTAAGTAGCATGGGCATTGAGCTGAACGGTATTTCTCTACGTGTGTAATGGCCTAACGTTTCACTGCAAACGCTACTTTTCAACGCTTTAATGTTTTATCCTGATGATAAATCGAACACTAAATTACTATGGTATATATAAAAAGCCATTGCTTGTTTGTAACACTCGAGAGTCTTAACTGCGAGCACTTCAGCTAAAAACTGAAAACGCAAGTGTTTTTGTTAGAAACGAACTATTATTATTGGTATGTTCTCTCCCAGCAATGTAATGTAGGAACGCAAATTACAAAAAATACCTTACAGACCCAAAGGGCATTGAGTGAGGGGGGTTTACTTATTACAGTGAAAAGACAAGGAAACTAGTATGGAGCAGGGTTACAATGCAGTGAACATCAAAACGCAACGCAACAGAGTAAATTGCTAAATACACAAATTTCGAGCGCAAGTGAATAAAAAAAATGCAGGATACGTTTCCGAAATAAGCACTAAAAGAGCCTTTGAGTGCAAGTGAAGAAAAAAAAAAACGTTACGCATCGCAAAATAAGCAAAACATGAACCTAAACGACGAGACCATGCTACAGCACTATTTTTTTAATGTACCTCAAGCTTGTAGCGAAATATCTTCAGGTTTTTTATCAGAGGCGATATCATCGGGAAGATAATTCCAGATGCGGATGGCTTGTGGAAGTACCGATGTGTTACAAGCGCTCGTGTTGCCAAAGATTCGCGTGAAGCTGAGGTGATTATGTAGCCTGCGTGACGTTAAAAGCTGGAGCTTATGTACAAAGCTTGCAACGCTGCAACACAGTTTTTAGAACACCGTTAGCGAACAAATGGTAAACGTAGTATGTAATGCAACTTCGTGCTTTGTGCGTTATTGAATTTCCGGCGTGCAAACATCATGTTAACCTTCCTCCCCTGAAACCCTAGATATAAGCGCCTCGCCCAAATCGTAGATTCCCGCGTCCGGAGGCATGACGCGCCGCGTCTGCATAAACTGAGCTAAGAATTTAGCTATTTATCTGGCGATTCTGGGCCTAGCGCAGAAAGTAACACTCGCCGATAGTCGGAAATGCGTAGTGCGGAGCAGACACGTCACTATTTACAGATAACTCGCTGAACCTTGCAGTGCAATCACTACTGAGGGCATAGGTAGTGAGGGCATAGGTAATTTACAGAACTACTCTCGTCGTGCATTGAATCTGATTACATAAGCCTCGGCGATACCATAAACAGATAAGAGCCAGCGACTACATTCCAGAAACTTACAATGCAGAAAAGCACGTCTTGCATTGGATGATTTGATAGCCGATGAAAGACAGTCACGGGGGAAAACGTGGGTGAATATTTGGGTCATTGCAGTACTTGTTTTGCACGTTCTATGGTTAGAAAGTCACGACATGTCGCTACAAGTGTTGTAATTTTGCCACGTAAGCAAACAATAGTCATCAGCTTATTTTTATGTTCACTGCAGGACGAAGGCCTCTGCCCGAGATCTACAATTTTATACTTGTCTTGAGCTAGCTGATTCAAATTTCTGAGATATTCTGACTTATTCTGAGGTTTGTGAGATAGTCGTCGTTGATCCTTACTCCTAAGCGTTCCCAGTCAAATAGCTTGAATACTTCTTATAAGAATGCAGTGAATACTACTGGAGATCGTCTCCTTGCCTGAGCCCTTTCTTGATAAGCAACTGTCTACTTTTAACGCGATAGCGTTAAGGGATCCGTGTCGCAGATAATTTGGCGTCGGTTTCGGTGGCGGCGTGGGCGCAAGCGCCGGTGTCCGTGGCGGATAAAATCATCCTGAACCACGCCGACCACGCAGACCCTCCGCATAGCGCAGAGCGTAATAGACTAATTAGATTTAATTGGACTTAACCACAAGCTACAGGTACTGTAGCGTCAGATAGGAGAAAACAGTGTTGTTACGCGGGACCTCAAACACAAGCCGCTTTCCCTCGGGTCATGCCTTAAAAGGGCCTTTTAACTTCATATAGCCAGTTATAGAAGGAGCCTCTGTATCCTGTTCATCACTACTTCGAATGAAGGCAGTGTGACTGCTTTGGGTACCGGTAATGATAGTGTCAGTGCTGAATTACGCGGCTGCTGTAATTGCTGATGACATTACCCTACTTATCTTTCAGTGCATACATCTTGCCTAGTCCTATGCCATGTTTTCTTCTCACTATTTTCGTGCGTCCATTTTTTTTACTGCTTCCTCCATCTTTCCCAAATTATAATTGTGAATATCCATTACTTTCTTCTTGCTGGGGGATCGGAACGAGTTCTATCTCATCTCTTGAGTTGGACAATTTCATGCTATGTCGTTTCTTTATTAGGTCGTTTGTTACTTGGAAGCGCTTACCTACTGGTTTCCTTGATGCCTTACATCCCACTTCACTTACTGCCTTTGAAATCAGCCTAGTTACGGTTTAATTCATTACCCCTGTTATCTTCATCTTTCTCTTCTAAAGCGGCCTATTTGTTTGAGCACCAGCCTGAATTGGGCGGCTTTATCTCTTATTGCGTCGGTCACTGCCCTTTACCCTACCTTACACTTCTACATCCTGTACTATGCTGGGGGATCGGCAGAGAGTACCAAATCTATTTCATTCCTTGTTTCTCCATTAAGGTCTATTTTCTGTTGCTGCGCTTCCTGAGGAAGCTATTCATTATTAGGAGGTAATTCCTTTCCGCGAATTCTACGAACATCTCTCATCTAGTGGTCCTAGAATCTATGAATCTATGCCGTAGTTCTAGCTCACCAGCCTGCTCACCCCCCCCCCCCCCCCTTTGCTTTAAAGTCGCACATGACTACAGTAAGCGACGTAGTTATGGCACCTCTAACCCCAGAGTATTTTTTTTTGCATTATGGCCAGCCCTTCCAGTGACATATTGCCGGCAGTTAAACGATTGGTTGCGGCCTTCAAAAAGTCACACGCCTGCGCGGCACACGCAGCACAGTCACAGCGTGAGCTGGGGGAGCGGCTCAAGAGTAGTTATAATTTCGGCACCACGCACACCCGGGTCTTCGCGACGAAGTTGCTTCGCCTCGTTTTGAGAAAAACGATCTGAACTGTCCGCCCGGCGTCGACGGCGAGCCGGGGCTTTAATGCTCTCTGGACAGCAGTCTGTTGAGCCCGATGATGCCTGGTTGTAGCCGCGCACGTAGCTCTACGATTCGGTTCTTCAGCAGCGGTTCCTACCTTGCGAGGAGACGCCATAACGTGTACCGAAGAGGCAAGGCCGCTGGAAAAGGTATCCAGAATACGTGGCGCACATCTCACATCGGAAGCGCTTTGATTATATACAGTGATAATGAAAGAGGAAAGAGACGGTTAGATTCTGCAGCCCATCAGGGAACACGGCGCAGCGTCGTAGGGGGGAGGTGGAGTAGGAGGTAAAGAGGAAAGAGGCGCCTCGTCTGAATCGCATCTCGTCGTCTGCGCTTGCGCACGCTGCGTTGGCGCCACCATACCAACTAGATGGCGCCACCATACTGGCGGAGGGTCGGGTCGGCCAACGACGCGAACCGAAAAGGCTATTGGAATGAGCCCATAACAGCTTACGCTGTAAAAAGGGCGGTGAATCCGTGCGGTTACAACTTAATTAACCCTGACGCTGGTAGGTCTCAAGAACGCCATAAGTTTTACTTATCATGAGTTGAAAGCATATATGGGGGACTTGGTAACTGTCTTATATATACATCGCACCATGAATCTGATAACTTATTTCCAGTCTTGTACTTGTTTCGTAGAAAACTGTACGCATTGAATAGAGATTGTAAGATCGTAAGAGTGAGAAACCTAGGTTGCTCGTAGTGGCGCTGCGGCGCCAGTCGAGGAGACACCTACTGCAGAAACTGTAAAACTGCCGGGAGTGCAGCGCGTGGAAAACGCGCTGGTGGCATTTCGCTGTGTTGTGCAAGCGCGAAATTACGTGGCTCTGGATTTTTTGACAACCTGAGGGGGGAAGGGGGGATTAACTGCTTACTCAAAGCGAGTTACAAAGCTCTTTTTGCATTAAATGTCTATCGGCATGCGCGCCGCTGCTGAGAATCGACCTCATGGCATTGTTCTTAGCAGAGAGCATCGAGTATGTAGAGCGACACTGACTTCAAATACAGGTCCACTGATACGAACCACTTTGTGTTAACTTAATATTGTGCTAGCTTAATATCTAATTTTAGCTGTTTTTAGCTTAATACAAACTTTAAATAAAGCAGCTCACAAGTGAGGGTCCCACACTCTTTTGCGTAACATTCGGACATATGTTATGGCCAGCCGCAACGCGTGCAGGGTGCAGCTAGCGAAGCGATAAACGGAGAGGACGGGCATGACCACCTGTACTGACTTCGCCTCCCTCGGGCCAGGCAGACAAACGCTTGCGTCGGCGCAGATACTTGACGTGAAGCTGTCCTCTGGCTTAGCTTTTGCATTTCACAGAACACCCAATAAGCGCTCGCATGTCTAGCACGTGAACAGTAATTATCTAAGTGTCGGCCCTTCTCGCTTGTGGCACGGTTTAAATAGATATATTGTGATACAATGTTTTACTTACAGGCTGGAAGTTGTGGCCGTGACCGCGGAGTGCGAGGCCTACAATTGGAATAGGACGGAAGAGCTTGTAAGTACAACCTTCTACGAGTGAGATTGAATGCGGTGTATTCGCGTTCTTTCGACAATGCTCCCTAACCGGACTTGGTGGCCACATTGTATAAGGGAACGCAGGCGATTCTGTGTCAGTCACAACGGATTACATCGTGAAGCTGTTTTCGTGCGGAAGAGTATATGGCTTTCAACAAATGCAACGAGTGCCGAGCTCGTGAGCCATTTATCTGGAAGCACGTTCCTGTGTATGTATATTGTGAGCCATAAGGCTGGCCCCAATTTAAGCTAAAATATTGTTGCGGGGAAAGAGGTTTAAATTATATTTACAGGTTATTCACAAGGCGTCCACTGGCATACAAGATGCAAGACCACTCCGCGCGACATCAGACAGCGTCATATCCTCTATTGTCCTCAGCTTTGTGTCGAGCAGTGCTTGTGTCACATGTAAGAGGCCGCCGGTGGCGCGGAAAAGAGGAGCACGCGATGCCTGGGGTTCGGAACGGCGCGAGCGCGCGAGGCGCACGAACCGAGGCATAGTCGAGAGATGAACGGCGCTGTCCGTTGAGTTTCAACGTGGCACCGGGTCAGGAAGGTCGCATCTCCAGCTATGCTCTGGCGACGGGAGACTTGGGGGTCTGGTTGAGTCCGCGACGTTGGCCGTCCAAGGTGTGGCCGTCGACCTCGGCAAGTTCGAGCGAGGCTCCTGGACTGGCTGCAGCCTCTCGCGGCAGGACCGGGTACCCCAGAGAGGATCCCCCTTCCGCGGCAGACCGGCACGTTCGATTCTCCACGGGACGGCACGTCGGCACTCACGAAGAGGTTGCGACGCATCCCGACGCTAGGCCTATCCAGGTGGGCCTAAGCAACGCCGAGCGCCAACGCTGACGAGCTGACGAGCTCATCACCGACGAGCCGACAAGCTCATCACCGACGAGCCGACGAGCTCACCGCCGACAAAAGAGACAACGCGAGGCGTCGGCACCTACGGCATCCTCAACGCTTCGGACGAGCCCGACACGGACGCGACGAGAAGACGACGACGGACGCTAGCGCCTTAAGACGACGATCTGTAAGAGACGATCCCGTTTCCGATTTACGACGCAGTTAGGCCGGGGCCAAGGTGGCCCCGGCCACCTTGACGAGAAAAGCTAAGACTGACCGAGAGACTTTAAGGCGGAGCTAGGCTCCGGAAATGAGATAGTTGCTTTCTAGTAGTGTTGTATTTAGTTAGAGATTTGGATGTTCTTTTAAGTAAGCTTTTTCGCTGAGTTATGTCTAGTTTTGCGTGCCTTTAGTTGTTTAGTTGTGGTTTTAGTGTTGTGTGTCGCGTGTGTTCACCGTCCCTGTACATAATAAATCCTCGTTTGCTGTGCCGCCAGTCGTGTCTCTCCTCCATCGAGAGTAGCGCATGCACGCAACTCTCCACACTCCCAAGTAAAGGTGACAAATATTGGCGAGCCTGCCAGGATAGATACGGCGCGGTCACCGATACTCGGGAGTGGTAAAGATGGAGTGGGAACGTTTGGCGGCGGTAGCGAAGGATTTAAATATGTCGAAGGAGGAGACGATGGCGTTTTTCGAATACACGCAACAAGAGAAGGAAAAACAGCAGAAAAGCGAAAAAGAAATTTGGGAACTTAAGTTAAAACTAGCGGAGATGGGCGCGGGCCCTCGTGACGGCGCGAGTTCGCCGGGGTCAGCGTCATCCAACTCTACTTCGCCCAGGCCAAAGCAGATTTGCCCCAGGAAGTTAATGGCTCCATTTGATGAGCGTAGGGACGATTTAGATGCGTACTTGCATCGCTTCGAAAGAATAGCGGTCGGGCAAGGCTGGGCAAGGAACGAGTGGGCTAGCGCCTTAAGCCTGTGTCTAGTTGGTGAGGCTTTGAGTGTGTTCGGACGGATGCCCGCCGAAGAGAGCCTAGACTACGACAAAGTAAAAAACACTTTATTACAAAGATTCCGGCTAACCGCTGAGGGTTTCCGCGAAAAGTTCAGGTCATGCAAGCCGGAAGACGCGGAAACTGGAAAACAGTTTGCAGTGTAGATTAACAAACTACTTTGAAAGATGGATGGAGTTGTCGGAGGCCAACAAGACATATGAAGGGGTGCGGGACAAGGTCGTAGGAGAGCAATTTCTCGCCAGGTGCAGCGACAGTCTGGCGGTATTTCTCAAAGAGAGGAAATTAAAAACAGTGGAGGAGATGGCAGCGCACTCAGATCAGTTTGTAGAGGCGCAGGGTCTAAGAAATTTAGGAAAGAGTGGCAAGGATGCGCCGATGGCAGCTGCAGGTGAGACGAGGAATCGGGGTCCAATGAACAGGCAAGGGACGCCACAAAGATGTTTTCTTTGTAACCGGCTGGGACATATAGCAATGAACTGTCGGGTGAAGGATAGTAGACGTGGTTCACCAGTGGTTTGCCAGCTATGTTAAAAGAGAGTGCATGGAGCGCACGAATGCAGATCAGGATACGCAGACAAAGCTGCATGCATGATGAAAGGTAAAGAGGGTGAGCCGAGAGAAAAGAACATGCCCGTGGTGGAGGGAGAAGTTCAAGGACGCAGGGCCACAGTTTTGAGAGACACGGGGGCGAACACAGTATTGGTTAGGGAAAGTCTGGTGCCGTCAGAGAACATGACCGGCTATTTCAAACCAGTCATGTTGGCGGACAGGTCTGTTAAGTATTTACCAGAGGCGCGAGTTCAAGTATCAACACCATATTTCACAGGAGTAATCACAGCTAGGTGTGTAGAAGATCCTCTGTTTGACTTGATTTTGGGAAATGTACCAGGGGTGAGAAGGGCCGAAGACCCAGACCCTAACTGGAGGAGGACAGAGGATTTAGAGGAGAGGAATAAGCCAGAAGCGCCAGAAGAGGAGACACCTGAAGTAGAGGTAGCAGCGGAAGTACAAACGCGAGCTATGAGTAAGAGTACTAAACCCTTAACACCATTACCGGTCACGAACATTAAGGGGTTGAGCATAACAGCGGCCGAATTAAAGGAGAAAGACGAGTCGTTGCAGAAGTGCGTACTAGCCCTTGCTCGGAATTCCGGATCAACGCGCAGATCGTTGAAGCTGCCCCCGAGTGTCATCATGACGCCGTTGACGCCGCGCCTCTTCTTCTTCGGGTGAAAGCTGCTTCTTCAGTTTTTCAAGAAGAACGACTTATTATACCGGAGATGTGTGTTCAATTCGGGAAGAGAGGTTCAGCAGTTGATGGTACCCAAAGGAACTGAGAGAGAAAGTACTGAAGTTAGGGCACGATAATGCAATGGCAGGCCACCAGGGAATAAAAGACTCTTTGGAAAAAATAACAGAAGATTTCTTTTGGATCGGGGTACAGAGCGACGTGAGGAGATACGTCAGGGCATGCGTTGTATGTCAAAAGACAATGGCTAAGGGGAAAAACGAGAGAAGACTAGTGTTTGCATGATGATTGCTGAAGGGAAGGACACAGACATACTAGATAATGCCCGTGACACCGTAAAGAAGCTCACGACTAGAGAGCCCTTGATTCAGTTAACCGGGATAAGAGGATGGACATCCCGATCGAGGTCCATTTACCCGAAGAGCAGAAGAGAGTAAAGAAAGTAGTAGTTCCACCTCAGAAAGATAGAAGTTGATAGGTGACGTGGAGTCCAGGGAGCATCATGCACCAGACACGATGCAGCCGATGTTTTCGTTGCCGGTGGCGGAGGCGCGCAGCTTCGCGGTCGTCGATTGGTCCGTTGATCGTGCAGCGGGCGGGGCGCCGGCCTAACTGCCATCTACTTTGGACACCTCTCGCGCGGCAGACGTTCTAAAGCACTGGAGGCCGGTTTGCCGTCCGTATATGTGCCGCTAGCATGGCTAGCGTGGACGTGTCTTAACCGCAAGTAGGTAGTGTTTTGAGAAGCGCGCGTTGACGATGACGTATGTCACGTGACATTTCGAGCAGCACTCGGCGAGGAGGGGAGACCAGCGGACGAGGAGAGTAGCGAAGGAAAGAGCGAAACGAGCGATGGCAGTTTTTCGATCATGAAACGCGTGTAACTCCGCTATTACGACACCATTTCGAAAAATTCTCGCGGCGACGTGTTCGTTGTACACTCGTGCACAACTGCAACACCACAACTAAATTTCGACCTCTGGGTGGTTTAAGGGCCCTTTAAACTAAACTCCTCCAAATGCCGCTTCGGACGCCGAGAGTTACCGTACTTAGTCATCTTGTTGAGGCGGCTGGTATCCCACCTGACCCTGCCAAAGTGCGCGCTGTTACCAACTTTCCCACGCCCCGTTCTTCACAAGACGGCCGCTCGTTTTTTGGACTCAGCTCTTACGTTGGCTGAACTGCGAGTGCGCAGAGATAGGACGGCTTCTCGCATGCCTGCTCAAGAAAAACATTCCCTTTACCTTAGGTCCAGCCCAATCGTCTGCCTTTTCGAAGCTCATCACACTACTTACTACGCCACCTGTGTTGGCACACTTGACGATTCTGCTCCGACGGAAGTCCGTACAGACGCTAGTGGCTATGGTATCTGCACTGTTATAGCTCAATGTCAACGTGGTCAGGACTGTTACTGCGTAATCCAGCCGCCTTCTTTCCGCCGTTGAGCGGAATTATCTCTGAGAGACTTTCAACGTGGTCAGGACTGTTACTGCGTAATCCAGCCGCCTTCTTTCCGCCGTTGAGCGGAATTATTCGATTAGAGTGCCTCGCTCTTGTTTGGGCCATCCAAAATTTTGCCCTAATCTTTGAGAGAGAACTTTTACCGTCGTCACGGACCATCACGCTCTCTGCAGGTTATCTTCGCTCAAAGATACCACTAGTTACCTTGGACTCTGGGCATTAGGACTTCAAGATTATTCATATACGATCATCTGCTAATCTGGCCGTTTGCCTAGGGATGCTGACGGCCTTTCCCGGTACTCTATCTACCAACCAGAACCTGCACCTAGAGGCTACAGCCCTTGTGGGCTTACCATCTCCGAACTCTTCAACACTGGTGCCGAACAACGGCTGGGCCCGGTCCTACGCAAGAATATCGCCCGTCTCAACTCCCAGGCTCACATTGCCTTTCTCCGACTTTTTGTGTTGTACGATGACACTTTGCATCGGCGAACTTTGCTTCCTGATGGTGCTGACCTTTTACTAGTGATTCCGAAACACCACCGCTTGACTGTTCTGGCACAGATTCATGATGCGCCAACAACGGGTCACCTCGGTGTTTCACGCACATACGATCGCGCACGCCGTTGGTTCCACTGGCTAGGCATGTCACGTTCGGTGTGCTGTTACGTGCACCGTGACATTTGTCAGCGCCGGAAAAAGCCGCCACTCCCGCCTGCTGGCCATCTTGAGCATCTCGACGTTCCATATGAGCCGTTTCATTGTGGTGGCCTCGCCTTACTTGGCCCGTTTCCTCTGTCTCAGAAAACAGATAGGTCACCGTCGGTACCTACTATGCGATTGGATTCGCGATCACCCGTGCTCTTCCGACAGCTGCGCAACCGACTTACTGCATAACGTCTTTCTGTAGCATGGTGCACCTCGGCAACTCCTAACTGACCGGGGCAGACAGTTTTTTGGTGATTTACGGGCTTCCTCGACGCAACACAAGCTGATCACGACCTGTCATCCACAGATCATGGTTTGACGGACCGACTGAGCCAAACATTTACCGACGTGTTCGCAATGTATTGGTCCCCCGACCACCAGGATTGGGACAGTACATTGCCTTTTAGTCAAGAAGAAACAGGCCAACCTTGACGCAGTAAGAGTAAAAGCAGACCAATTCAGGCTGGAGCTCCAAAACAAATATGCAGCTTTAGAACAGGAAGATGAAGGTAACATAAAGGTTGTGAATAAAACCGTAACTAGGCCGATTTCAGAAGCAGCAATTGAAGTGGGAGGTAAGTCACCAAGGCAACCAGTAGGTAAGCTCTCACAAGTAACAAAGGAGCTATTAAAGAAACAATAAAGCATGAAAACTCGAAAGATTAGATAAAATTTGTTGAACTGTCAAAACTCATCAGCAAAAAGAAAGTAAGGAATATTCGAAATGATAACGTGGCAAATATTGAGCAAATTTGTGAAACGGAAACTTGGCATAGGACAGGGCAAGATATATGCACTGAACGATGAGCAGCGTAATTTCATCAGCAACTTCTGTGACATAGTAAAAGCAGCGGAAGAATTATATACTGAGCAGCCAAGCTATACTTTCATTCGGAGTAGCGATGAAAAGGATAGAGGCTCCAACTAGCGATGCAGTTAGAAGGACCTGGCAAGACATGACCCTGGGAAAAGTGGCTGGAGAAGATGAAATAACAGTCTACTTAATAAAATACTGAGATCTCATGCTTGAAATGCTTGCAGCCCTTCGCCAAATTATACTAATCCATAAGAAGGGATACTTTAGAGAAATGAAAAAATTCTAGGCCCATTAGCTTGCTTTCAGTATTGTATAATGTATTCAACAAGGTAAATTCCATTTAATCGAGGCAACCCTTGACTCCAGGCTTCAGGCAGGGATATTCTACAATGGATCATATCCATGTCATCAGTCAGGTAATTGAGAAATCGGCGAAGCACAATCAACCTCTCTGTCTTTCATGGATTATGAAAAGTCATTTGATTCAGTAGAGATACCAGCAGTCATAGAGGCATTGTGTAATCAAGGATTGCAGCAGGCATACGTGAACATTTTAGCAATATATCTACAAGGATTCCGCCGCTACCTTGGTTCTCCACAAGAAAAGTAGAAAGTGCACTGCATGCTTAGAAGTGTTCAAGCTCTTAGACTGGGAAGGCTTAGGAGTGAGGATCAACGGCGAATATCTCGGCAATCTTCAGTTTTCAGTTGACCTTGTTTCATAGCCTAGCAAGGGAACAAGTATTCAGGATCGCCAGCCAACCTCTGAGCTCCATGATGCGCCAACAACGGGTCACCTCGGTGTTTCACGCACATACGATCGCGTACGCCGTCCGTTCCACTGGCCAGGCATGTCATGTTAGGTGTGCCGTTACGTGCACCGTGACAATTGTCAGTGCCGGAAAAAGCCACCACTCACGCCTGCTGGCCATCTTCAGCATCTGTAAAAGAGTACGTTTATCTAGGTATATTACTTAGCGGTGACCCTGATCATGAGGCCTCAAGGGCTCTGCTGAAGTTCTTAAGGGCTTGTGAATTGTGCGACCGGCTTTGAACGTTGTAGTGCGTAGGGTCGCGTTATTGCCGCGAATTTTCTTACTTCAATTTTTTTTGTCCCTTCTATCACCTTTTATTCCCTTTACCCCTATCCCCAGTACAAGGTAGCAAGCCGGTATGTACACTGGCTAACCTCCTTGTCTTTCTTTTCCCTTCTCTCTTTCTCGCATCATGAGAAGGAAATATACAGAAGAATAAATTTGGTTGGAGTGCATACGGCAGGTTTATCCAAATCTTGACTGGGAGCTTACCACTGTCGTTGAAAAGAAATGTACAATCATTTCACTGTACCGGTGCTAGCATATCGGGCGGAAACTTGGAGGTTAACAACGAAGCTCGAAAACAAGTTAAGGAACGCACAAAGCGTTGGAACGGAAATTGCTAGGCCTAACCTTAAGAGACAAGAAGACAGCGGTGGGAATCGGTAAGCAAACGGGGGTCGCCCATATTCTAAATGACATTAAGAGAAAGAAAAATGCAGCCAGCTTCAGTTTTAACGTCGCGATGACTGATGAAACAGCGAACTGCTGTCTTAGACAAGCTTTTACTTAGCTTTACCTTTTGCTTTTACTTAGATTTAACTTTTGCCTTTTCTTAGCTTTAACTTTGCTTTAACATCGATGTGTCTATACTCACGGTGAGCTTCTGCGTTGCGTTGCCGAGACGCAGCTTCTCTCTGTAAACTCTGGATCTCCAACACTCCTCCGTCTTTGCTTCACTAGCCCTTGCTCGGAATTCCGGATCAACGCGCAGTCGTTGAAGATGCCCCCGAGTGTCATCATGACGCCGTTGACGCCGCGCCTCTTCTTCTTCGGGTGAAAGCTGCTTCTTCATCCTAGCCATCCTCACAGCAGAATGACGTCGCCGCCAGAGGATGCTGCTCTTCAGCTCAGGAGAACCCTACACGTGATAGTTACGTCATGTTGCGTAATTACTTCTCTATCTTAAGCTCCGCCTCACCTATTGCTTGGCGCACACTCTCCCTCGATCTCTCCACCACTACGTCATTGCTATCCTCTTAGCTTCACCTACCTGCTGCTCATCGCGCGCCTTCCTCCTCTCTCACCCTGGCCGCTCTTGGAACACCTGCGCCCCAGCGCGCGCTCTTCACCCAGCTGCGCCGGTTCTAGGCGTACGCTCGGCACGGCTAAACGTCGACGACCTAAACAGCGCCGCTGTTAAAAAATGGAGGTGGGCAGACCATGTAGTGCGTAGGTTGGATAACCGGTGGACCATTAGAGTTACAGAATAGATACCAAGAGAAGGGAAGAAGCGCAGTCGAGGACGGCAGAAAACTAGGTGGGGGGATGAAGTTAGGAAATTTGCAGGCGCAAGTTGGAATCAGCTAGCTCAAGACAGGGGTAATTGCATATAGCCGGGAGAGGCCTTCGTCTTTGAGTGGACATAGATATAAGCTGATGATGATTGCCTTTGTGACATTCGCATATAACACGTCAAGACACGAGACCGCTGCTTATTCAACTGTGTGTTATTCGGCCGAAATCCTACGTTGCCCATGGACCCCCTTTGCCCCTGGATCTCAAGACCTCCCCTGGGCCGCAGGGCGCCACGTCGGGCTTTCTGGAAAAGCTACTGTTCCCGTACAGGCGGCCCATAGTGTGTCTCCAAGTGACTGACGTAACATACGAAATTGTTCCATTGTCTTCGTCCGCATCGGCTCAACCCCGCACCGACATCGTGCACGTCATCCGCCTGAAGCCTTACCTTGTCCCAGACACTGATGAACCCTGTGTGTGCAATGAACCTTTGCCATGCCGGGGTACTTCGACTGCACCGAGTCGGTGCTTTCGCCGCCGGGGGTAATGTTATTAGCTATGCTCCTATCCTGTAGACGAAATAGAAATAAAGCTTTTTTGCTATTAGCAATATATATGGCTGTCGCGTAATTGTTGATCATATACATTGTATTACTATATAGCTGACGCAACGCTGAAGGATTGTTATGAGCTGGCAAATACCCAGTGAGACACTCAGTGGCCGAAATTGACAAATAATTTTTATTGAAGCATACCGCATACCCATTGGCAAATATAGCGTTATGAGCCATGCACCTATCCTGTGGACGAAATAAAAGTGGCATAGCAGATTTGAAAGAGGACCAGCTGTATCCCCGGCACGCCATCTTTGTTGTTGTGGTGCCACTTGCTGTGGTTTGTAAATATTGTATATAAGCCCTTTTTGACATCTTCCCGTAAGAATACCGTTAACCAAGTTGGCGTCAACAGTGGTACGTGCCCAGTAATACATACCTAGTCACCCAAGTTGGCAGCATATAGATTTATCGAAGAACGGCTCCTACCCAGTAGGACAGACCCTGTGGCCCAAGCTGGCGTCAAAGAGGTTCATTGATGAGCGCTGCATACCAAGTGGCACCTACGCAGTGACCCAAGTTAGTGTCAGAATGTTAACGCATCAATACTATCATAACACTATTGAACACTTGCTCATGGACAGCGAGGCAATCGGACTGCCATGTATCATAAGCGGCGCGCCTTGGTCGGCCTCGTCTTCGCTTGCTCGCCCATGTGGCGACATACACTACCTTACCCCTCTACTGAACTCTTAACAGGGTCTGGTCAAATTACCATCACTTATTTCTTATGCCTATAAGCTTTGCCTAGCGATTTCGCTGCACGAGGCATGGAACATTTAACGAATACTCCGTCGCCTGACTACTTTGAACTTAACGATTGATCAGCGAAGATGAGCGCGTAAGTTATTCTTTGGCGCATCAGGGGCCCTCGACGCCTCGTAGGTTTGCTAACCGCAAAGCGTGAGAACCACTCGCTTCTTGAAAGATACACTGATATTACCTCCGTATTGTTACGTAGGAAGACACTTATTCCAGACGCTCTACCCGAAATGACCAGTCGGTGCGGTGCAAAATATTATTTACCTTAGTCATATTCTGCCAAACTGCATTACTTCACCGGGTCTCGTTTCCTCGCGTCCGGTATTGTAGCCTCATTTATGGCCGTCGTGGAGCACTTGTTCATAAACTGTAAGGAAGGCCGACTGCGTTACGAGATGTCATCGGTGGCGCCAAGTCGTCGCCATAATCTTCTCTTGCTCGCCTAGGCCCCACTGAAATAACTACAAACCCACAGTGGCCCAAGTTGTTCCGACTTTAAGTTTGAAACCCGGTTACCACAGCAGAACAGCCTCCTTCTATGCTGTGATTGATTCATTACAAGGGTGGACCCATGATGATACTCGGGAGCGGCTTCAACGACTGCGCGCAGATCCGGAATTCCGAGCAAGGGTTGCTGAAGCAAAGCAACGGAGGAGGATTGGAGTTCCAGAGTTTATAGAGAGAATCTGCGTCTCGGCAACGCAACAAAGCTCACCGTGATAATAGACACATCGATGTTAAAGCAAAGTTAAAGCTAAGAAAAGGCAAAATTTAAAGCTAAGTAAAAGCAAAAGTTAAAGCTAAGTAAAAGCAACAGTTAAAGCTAAGTAAAAATTCAAGTAAGAGCCAAGTAAAATTCAGGTTAGAGCTAAGTAAAAGCAATGCCTTTATGACTGCTGGTATCTCTAGTGAATCAAATGCCTTTTCATAATCTATGAAAGTCATATAGAGAGGTTGATTGTGCTCTGCAGATTTCTCGATTACCTGACATATTTATTAGGATTCATGCACATATATTGCGATTGATGCACATTGATGCAAAAGATCGCCCACATTTGGAAAGGTATTTCAGACAATGCGTTCAGTCTGCTCGTCTCACCAACGTGACCACCGTTTCCAGTGTCATCGTCTCGAGCAAGCGAAATGTCAGCGCTTGTCGCCGCAGTTCCAGCCTCAACCGAATACGGCTGCAATGTCGTCCTGCGAGGCTACTCCTTGTCAACCATCCACAACAGACAACATGACGCACATCGTCCACCGAGAACTCGAGGCTGCATATCCGGCTTCTCATATACCCACGGTATCTGAGACCTCCACGCCGGTTTCAGGCCGTTCTTCAGGAATAAACATTCCTGGTGCCGCTCAAGTCTCTGCGGATAATCCTCGTCGCGGACCGTAAGCCTTTCATCGATTGCGAAACCCGTCGGATTGGAGAACAGCCGATGACACGCCTATCTACTTCCGCTGCGGCCAAGCTGGACAGATTGTTCGCTATTGCTGCAGCCAGTGGCTCTATCAGCCCTCTAGCCCATTTCCCACTTAGTCTGGCCCTTTCCGTACTCCAAGCCGCTATCCGCCCCGCACCGAATCCTCTGCATGCGATGTCCCTGAGGAAGGTACCCGCTACTCCCAGTCGCCTCCACCGCAACACCCAACTCGTTCACCGACTCCCACCGCTCTCCTTCACCGTCCTTTAGCAGTCGCTTCTGCAGCTTCTGGAGGTGAAGCTGCAATGTAGCCCTTGACCCAAAAGCCTCTGTTTCCCTTACGTGCCCATCGGAACATCCTTGAAGTCCACATTGATGGTGTCATGGCGTCCCTGTCACAACTTGGTTGGTTGATACAGCATGAAGATCCCTACACCTCTCAAGACCCGAGTCGTACATGTCGCTGACGGTGTGGCGGTCACTGCTGTTGGGATGTCCACAGCTCGGGTTACCATTTCTGGTCTCCACGTGGTCATTTTTACGGTCCTTGCACAACCTTCACGACCACATACTTCGACTTGATTTTCTTTCTGCCAATTCCGCTTTCATTCATTGTACCTCTGGTGTTCTACGCCTTGAACTGCACGAGGCATGGAACATTTTAGATGGTAGGCGAACAAAGCAACGGCTTTGTTCGCCTACCATCTAAAACCATGTCATGTTCGCCAGCTGTTCCATATGGCGCCTATTACGTGACACCTCTTACTGACGTCCTGCTCACGCATGGTGTCGCTGCACCCTACACGGTCCTGAGCATTTCCGCAAACAGACCCTGTCTTCCAACTGTGAATTCGGCTTCATCAAGCAAGTACTTCCACAGGGGCTTTCCGTAGCCCACCTTTTCCCCTGCGAGAGTTTCAGCTAGAATTTTTTCACTGGATGCTAAATGTATTGAGAAGGGCACTCTAACACCGTCAACTTGTGGCATCCGCGAAATTCGCAGCATGATTGCTAACGACCTTCCGCCTGAGCACACTGAAGCCCTTAGACGAATTCTTGAGTCGTACCATTTCGACTTCGGTAATCGGCCTTTCGTCCAGACGTCCGTATCGCGCATTTATGTACACAGGCGATGCCAGCCCTGTTCGCCGATGCCCCTATCATGTGTCTGCGTCTCAGCGAAGTGTCATCCAGCAGGAAGTCAACAAGATGCTTGCGGAGAACATTATTGAAGCATCATCCAGTCCCTGAGCTTCCTCTGTTCTAGTTAAATAGAAAGATGTATCATAGCACTTTTGTATGACAACATTACGAAGACTCTTACCCGTTACCACGAATTCATGATGCTCTCGATTGTCTGTATGGCACCGCTTACTTCTCTTCTATCAACCTTAGATCTCAATATTGGCAGATTGCTGTGGACCAAATGGAGCGAGAGAAAACTGCTTTTGTGACTCCTGATGGGCTTTACCAGTGGGATGTGCACAGCTCGGGTTACTATTTGGGCCAGACGTCCGTTTCGCGCATTGGATACACATTGGTCACTATCGAGCGAATGATGGAGTCTCTGTTTCTTAGGTTCAAGTGGTATACATGCTTGTGTTATTTAGACGATGTAATTGTTTTCGCCAGCGTTTGATACCCACCTCGACTGTCTCTCGGCGATTCTTGACGTGTTCGTCGAAGTGCCGTTCTGGTCGTCGCCACATCACTATACTTGGCTATATTGTGGACGTTGCCAGCGTACAACCTGACCGCGAGAAGCTTCGAGCCGTGAAAGACTTACCTGTGCCCAAGCTTGCGAAAGATGTTCGTGGCGTTGTGGGGCCCTGCTCCTGTTTTCGCCAGCTTGTGAATAGCCTTGAAGTGATTGCGAAACCGCTCACAGGTCTTACTAAACAAGACGGCCCTTTTATCTAGGGTCCTGCACAAACCGCGGCTTTCTCAGAGTTGAACACCCTCCTCACAACGCTTCCCATTTTGTCCCACTTCGATCCATCAGCCTAAACCGGAGCTGTCTTGGCCCAATGTCAACGTGGAGAGAACCGCGCCGTCGCTTATGCCAGCAGCTTGCTGTTCGCATCGGAGTGAAGTTACTCAATTGCAGAAAATGAGTGCCTCGCTCTTGTACGGGCAGCTGCAAAATTTCGCCCTTTCAAGCCGATCTATTCAGCCGACCGCTCAGTGTTTCCTACCACCATGCTCTCTGTTGGCTTGCACGATGGGCACGGCGCCTGCAAGAGTATACCTGCACGGTCGTGCACAAGACATGGAACCTGTGGCTGACTGACTCTTCGCGCACTGAATCCCTCGAATGCGTCTTTTCCGTGAGCTAGTTGGTTAACATCGCCGGGGAATAGGGTCAGGATACCCACTTAAGAGCGATAATCGAGCGAATGGAATCCTGTCCCAATAATGCTTCTGTGCGCATGTTCCCTCTGATGGATGGTACCTTATATTGGCGTAACGTCTACCCCGACGGTCCTGACCTTCTAGTTATTCACTAAACCTGCGCTCCAGTTTATCGCGAGCTTCACGACGCCCAAACCGGTGGTAATCTTGGTGTTACTCGCACAAATTACCGCGTGCGCCCCTCGCTTCTGTTGCCCTCGCCTAGCCCGCTCAGTGTGGGGTTATGTCAGTTCCTGCGAGCTCTGTCAACGCCAAACGAAATCATCTGCGCTTCCTGCTGGGTATCTTCAACCCATCGACGTTCCACCTGACCCCTTCCTCCGTGTCTATTTGGACCTTCTCGGACCATTTTCCTACATTTGCTTCACGAAACAAATGGGTTGCTGTCGCTACTGATTACGCGACGCGCTGCGCAATGACACAGGTGCTGCCTACCAGCTGTGCTACAGACGTGGCGGACTTGCTCCTCCGTGATGTAATTTTAGTACACGCCCACATCAATTGCTAACCGAGGCCTTACCGTCCTGTAGAAAGTCATCGACGTTACCCTACGCTCCTGCTCCAACAGCACAAGATCACCACGTCCGACCATCCCCAGACCAACGGGCTCGCGGAACGCTCGAATCTGACCCTAACAGATATGCTTTCCAAGTACGTGTCGGCTGACCACCGTGATTGGGACCTTGCACTGCCACACGTGACGTTCGCATATAATTCCTCCCGCATCGACCCTGCTGGATACTCTCAATTTTACCTTTTCTTCGGACGTGAACAAACTTTACCGTTGGACACATTTCTTCCTTCCCCTGCAGCTTCGACTAGCAAATGCGCACGCGACGCCATCGCACGGGCAGATTACGCGCGGCAGATAGCCCGTAATAGCCTTGCTGCTTCCCAAGTCAATCAGAAGCGCCTTCACGAGCAGCGACACCGCGACGAACGTTATGCGCCGGGTGCCCTCGTGCTACTTTGGACTCCCTCCCGACGTGTGGGCCTTTCTGTAAAGCTCCTTCCTCGCTACACGGGCCCATACCACGTCCTTCGACAAATGACCGCCATCAAGTACGAGATTGTGCCCGCCAGTCCAATTACATCTTCTGTTCCGTTGTCCAGCGACGTCGTCCATGTTTCGAGACTGAAGCAGTAATAGTTCAGGGGAAACCCGCTAGGTTGAGAGAAATAATTAAATGGAAAATGAGACACCCACCAAATCATAGCAATTGCTACGATTAGGTGCATGTCACATTTTCCAATAAATTAACACCCTTGCTCTGCTGCTACTCCTTAGTGGCGTCGGGCCGTCACTTCTGCCGCCGGGGGTCATGCTACGTTCTATTCGAAGATGATGTTGAGACTTCGATGTAGTGGGACGTACCCATAGGAGGCCTCTGGCTGGCCTGAGGACGACGACGTGCCTTGTTTGAGGTCGGCTGGCCAGTGCTTGCTTCCCCTTGTAAATATTTTTCCTACCATGCTTCCGCGTAACATATATATACATCACCGCACAAAAGTAAGGAAGAAGGAAGGCACACAAACAAATCAAGCCATGAAGATCAGACATGGGCGGCTACCAGCGACAAAAATTTTTTTCTGAGCTAGAAGCAGACTGACGGGCACGCATAATTTTCTGTTCCTAATCTTTGCAGCTGTATTATTAAGGCGAAAGCTTTAGGTATCTATCGTGGCGGTGCTCTAGGCGGTCACCTTGGCGAAACTTCGCTGTGACGAAAAACGGCCGACGCCGCAAAGAGCACATCAAAAAAAGCTTGGATTAACATCACACTTCTCAGGCAGGTTCCTGTAAACAAAGTAAATTACGGAGTAATGATAGTAGCTTTATCAGCTGTATAAACTTGGACATGCAGCAGCACCGGCAACACGCAGAACCGCGTGTTGCCGGTGCATTCTCGCATTCCGGCTGTGGCGTCTCCAGGCTCATTTTGATTCTGAAAACAGATGTCAGTATTAAAATATGACGCCATGATAACTCAAAAGCAACAATCAAAACATCTACAAGGACGATTAGGCCGACATAAATGAATGGATATAAATGACTGATTGAAAACATTAAAGCATGGCTGCTCTTGCCACTGGCAGTGTGAGGTGGGCGAATAATTTATTTTTAATTTCTCTCCTAAATTTTAAAATTATTTTTGCTCATCCACTGAACTGTTGCGGCCACATCTTAAAGGTAGCTCGTTCATATAAAACCAGTGTTGCATTTTTACTCCCCGTCTAACTGCTGCTACTGCAGTTTGCTTACTCTCTAAGTATTCCACAGAACTGCTCCACCAACAAACCATTGTTCCAAGCTTATGGCAAAGCGTCATTTAGATCACAAGGATACGCTCCCCTTTAACTCTCTCTCCTCTTTAGTGTGCGACTTCAAAGCAAAAATAACTTATTGACATAGCTGTCTACTTCTATCTCATAAAAAGCGTTGCTAATTTTCTGACATTTGTCGATAACGCCTACATGCCACTGGAAGCACAGTGGGATGACACGGCAAATATGCCCAAGCATCTTGTTCCTTTACTGATTTTCGAACTTAGTTAAATCAATCAGTTACTGAAGGTCCAAAGGCTGAAACTTCACACGATGACATTATTTTGAATGTTTCATCCCACTAAAGCAGAACATAGAATCCCACAGAATCTGCCTTTTCCGTGAATATAGAGCGCCTATGCGAAGGCGTTAGCGCGAAGTATTCGATGGCGTCGAAGGGAGATAATGGTTAAAAAAATAACTTCACCGCGCGCGTACCAGCGGAAAACAAACCACACATAACCTGATGATTTCACAGCATTCGCTGGCATCAGCCCTTTTTTATCTCACCTATCACATAGAATCACATAAACGCCCTTTCAATTCTTTATTATTATCGCGCCACAGCGCGTGTCTACCCCACGGCGTGTCAGCGGACTCTGGGCACTCGATCCTGAAGCGAACAGCGCAGCAGAATACATTAGAACGGCAAAACGCCCTGCGCATATTTTCGCCGATCCCGACACGCCATGTAGTAGATGCACGTCAACGGACGGCGTTGCGCGAACGAAATATACTTGATTACAGTACAGTTCGGATTAGAGGCGCAATGGACGAGCTGTCAGGTCTGCGGCTCTTCGCTGACGTTTCGCCTGGGCTTCGGAAGCCGTCACGCTAGAATCAGCATGCTAGAATCGACGACAAGCTTCGCTTACTAGAATCGGACGACAAGCTTTGCTTACGTAAGATATGCCTTTGCTTACGTAAGATGCTTACGGCGACAAGCTTTGCTTTCAGATATATATTTTATGTCAATATTTCTCAACACTTCTCAATAATACTCAACATTATTCAACAATATGTCAACAACAATTAGTCAATGACTTTACTGTTGTGAAGCGCTCAACAACATTATTGTTGAGGTATTGTTGTGTGCGTTCAGTAACTATTCAGACAATATTGAAAGGATATTGTGTCAACAATTCCTCAACAATATGCCAACAACATTTCAATAGTCATTTTTATAAGGGAACGTTACACTGAACGACGTAGACTCCAATATCCAAACGCAGCGGTAAGCGGCAAATACTTTTTCGGACACACTAAGCGAACTGTGCGTGTCTTTATGTGTATGCCAGTATTCAACCGTTCTTCTACCTACCTTGGTTCAGTAGGTTTCGGGCCACTGTTGTGAGGTAACAGGGTTCAAAACCGAAATTATACCAACTGAGGTCACTTGGTCTCTAGAAATGTGTCCATACGTGCCGCTCTTCAACGAATCTCTCACGCCTACATGGGTCACTGCAGATGCGGTATGGGTAGATACAGCTGTTCGAATAAACTATTTGACGCAGATTTGGGTTACTGGGACACCAGTCGGTCTAGACTGGTGTCAAATGAGCAGCTTTGATGCCAACTTGAACCACTGGGTGAATGTGTGCTCCACTGCGTGTGTAAGGCTGGCTGTCAATTCTGGGACACAGAAAAATAAGATACTGCCATGTTTTTGTGCGCAGCCTTCCAAGTGTAGAAGTGAAGAGGCGGCTACAACCAGTCATCTCGCTACGGCCGCTGGGCCCCGATGACTCAAGTGGACCAGGCTTGCGAGCTTTGACAGCAACCTCGATCATTGGGTCAGAGGCTGAGCCACTGGAAAGTGGAATGTCTGTGCAATACACCGAGGACCACGGCAGTTACGACGTGGCGAAGGTGGCACCGTCTAAATCTGCCAGGCGTCAGCGGAAGAGCTCCGGAAGTGGGTCAAGCATCAGTGTCGGGAAAAGGCCCGCTCCCACAAAATCCAAAAGTCCTCCGAAATGACAAACTGGCACCCGCCGGATGCCCAATAAATGTCTTTGCCGGAACAAAGTGATCATATTTGGGTATTAGATATCCTGTTTCTAGAAATTACCTGTGCATGCGGCATTTAGGGCACACCCTGAAATAGAAATAATTGTATTTTTTCAAATTTGTACATTTGTTCGTACATTCGCGAACTTTAAGCACGGTAACGTAATCGCCACGTGTGATAATCAGTGATAATCATGACAAAAATCGTGATAATCTCGCTTGCCTTTCTGATAAACGTGGTAAAGAAGAAAATGACAAAAGCACTGAAGGCAATGATACTGTAACAGTTCTAGAGCAGAAATGAGTAAAAAATCACTGCGCAAGCACTCCGTACAGATGGTTAAACAGCGAAGCACTTGGTTAATCTCTACGGTTCATCAGTCTCGATTATTGGGTACGTCTGTGTTTCACGAACGCGTTCTCGCGGTGGCGCCCTTATGCTGCAGAGCCAGCTGCAGAAGACTACGAGTATCGAGCTATTGCTGACGTAGTTTGGAGCGTACAGATGACAGACTGACGAATCAGCTAGCTCCATACAGCTTCGCTGTAAAAAGCTATGAGACTAGTGCAGTGCGTATCTGGCAGTTTCCTGAACATTACGAAAGTTAGAAATGTTCAGACACAAAAAACTGGCGGACCCCAGGCACTGCGGAAATCGAAGTAAGCGAAAGCAAATCTCCACCCGATAAAGCCCCACTCAAAAAGTAAATTAGAGGCGAGCACAAGAAAGAAAAGAAAAAAAGTACACAATCTTTAGCGTAGATGATAACTTGAGGGAAAGGGAAAGCTTTTCAGCGCCAACGGGGAGGGGTAAAGCTACGTATTATGCAGAGTCTGCAGGGGTGTTGTGCCAGGCCGGTCAGGCCCGGGGTGGGGTGGGAGGCCGTGAGGCCTTCCCGCTTGTATTTTTATTTGCAGAAATTTATTCCTATGCTTATTATTCGGTATTTATTTGGGGGAGGCATCCCAGTGCCACCCGTTTGTCTGGGTGGTGGGTCGCCAGGTGTCGCCGCAGCCTGTCAGTGAGTCGCCCTCCGTCACGGCTTATTTATTATTTATTATTTGTCAGATACTGCCGGCTGCCTTTTGGAAGCCATGGCAGGAGTGGGTACATTGATTTCACAAAGAATAAATATACACAAGAATCATTCAAGTCACCAAGATTGATAACAATAGTATTGTATGAAAATACTCAAAAAGCATCTATGGCTGAATGACAACTAGAGGCGAGCACAAGAAAGAAAAGAAAAAAAGTACACAATCTTTAGTACTGCACGTAGCTCGTACTCTCACGAAATGGTAGTTTTTTCCCTCCCCTTCCCCCTTTTCAGCGACAATACCGCGCCACAATAGCACTGAAAGGAAAAACACCACAGCGTTTATCTGTAGGCATAAGCCATTACGCGGAATAGATATTTCAGGATGAAGATAACAAACAAGACTCCGGATGGTAATTGAAATCATCTAAAGCATACATACGGGAAAGGTAAACAAACAATGGCTGTTCAGAAACTGATATGTCGGTGCAGTGTTAAATTTACGCAATCTGGATAGGTTAAGCAATCTGGATAGGTTAAGCAATCTGGATAGGTAACAGAAGTGTCTAGGGAGTGGGAAATAGTGGCTTGCTTACGACGCAGGCTCTATGCAAGGGGAAAAAAAGGAAAAAAGAAATAGTACAATCATGATCACTGTCAATTAATATTACAAGTAAGGTTGTATGGCAGATGTGAAGGCATCGGTTGATGGTGAACCAACTACGTCACATGGAAGCGCGTTCCATTCGGCTATGGTTCGAGGAAAGAAGGAAAAACGATAAGCGTTTGTTTTCACTCGTGGCATTAGAATCGTTTTGCTGTGTTTCCACCTCGTTTGCCTTGCGCTATTATACTGCATGTAACTTATGAATTCCATCTTTGTTCTACCATTTGCGATATTAAATAGCATTTGCAGTCGGTGTAGTTTCCTGCGTGATTCTAAAGTAGGAAGACCGCTTAATTGCCTAAGGTTAGTAACCGAAACATGCCTGCCATAAGCGTTCTGGACACGTTCAATGGAATTTATATCAACTTTGTTGTGCGGATCCCAAACGACGTCTGCGTATTCCAATAAGGGTCTAACTAATGTCGTGTATGCCACAATCTTAGTTTTGGAAGTGCAATGTGTTAGACGATTTCTTAGCATGTAAAGTTTCTTCAAAGCCAATGAAACTACGTATTTCACATGACTGTTCCAGGTTAGCGTAGAGTTTATGTATAATCCTAAATATTTAAATTGGTCTACCGCAATTAGTGGAACATTGTTGATGCTATAGGTTCGGATGAGCGGACACTTTTTGCGTGTAACTCTCATCTGAACACATTTGGAAACGTTTAGTCGCATTTGCCAGATTAAGCACCAGTTGTTAATTGCAGTAAGGTAGTTTTTTAGTATTTCTTGGTCTTCTTCTGACTCAATTTGCATATATACAACACAATCGTCGGCAAATAAACGACAACGCACTGGAGAGTTAGTTTGTAAATCGTTGATATAAATTAAGAAAAGTAGTGGCCCGAGCACCGATCCCTGGGGAACGCCTGAGAGAACGGATACTAATTCTGAGTTCGAGTTGCCTATATGAACAAATTGCTTGCGCTGTGTAAGGTACGTGTCGAGCCACTGTACAATTTGATGGTTGTCTAGAATGCATCGAACCTTGAACATTAAATGGGCGTGCGACACGCGGTCGAAAGCTTTCTCAAAGTCTAGGAAAATCATATCAACTTGTCCACCCTTGTCTAGTATTACCATTAGATCATTTGTGGTGTGAATGAGTTGTGTCGTAGTTGATAAGCCGCGCCGAAACCCGTGCTGAGTGCTTGAAAAAAAGTTATTGTCCTCTAAGAAGGAAGAAAGGTGCTTGAAAACGAAGTGCTCTAAGACTTTGCTGAAACTGCACAGCACTGAGACCGGTCTGTAGTTGATTACTTTGAGTTTGTCACCCGATTTATAAATTGGCACCACCTTTCACTGTTTTCCATTCCAAAGGTAGTTCCGCTTTCCTTAAGCTCTCTTTGAAAATTATATGCAGATACTTCGCACACCATTCAGCATATCTACGCAGAAATACGTTTGGTATGCCATCCCGGCCAATAGCTTTCTTGGTGTCTAATTCAAGTAGAGCCGAAAAAATGCCCCTTTCGTTTATGTCTAAATCCGGGATAGCAAAACTCGTTTTCTGAAAAGATGTAGGCTGAGTTGGTGGCGCTAAGAAACACAGACGTAAAGTAGTCATTGAATGCATTGGCTATACGGTTGCTATCATTCGCGATTGCGTCGTCAAGTTTCAATTTGCTAATAGTATCGTTTTTCCTCGTAAGGTGCAACCAGAACTTTTTCGGGTCGTTGATGAGAAAATTGTGCATTTTGACATTAAAAAAAGTTGAACTTTGACAGCTTTATTTTTGTGCGCAATTCCTCGCGCAGCAGCTGCAGTGAAATCGCACCTCGGTTAGTGGCCGTGCGTGATAGGCGTTTGACACGGCGTTTCAATTGTATTATCTCACGCGAGATCCAAGGATTCTGACGGTTGCGTTTTTTTTTGTCTAGTGGGAACATATTTGCTAATGCATTCATTCACAGTATTCCGAAATGGATCCACAAGCCATCTATTGTCGAACTTCCGGAAGCATGCTTATGCTCAAAAATTTCGAAGTCTTGTTTCAGAAGGTCAAGTATACTCTCGTCTTGAGCACAATTAAGTCGGGAAACGTTTTAATTACTTTTTCGCTTTTAGATCGCAAGACCCTCATATGGCCAGTAAAAAAGACAATGTCGTGATCTGATATTCCAGGGAAATACGACATGTCATAGCTTAAGTCACTAATTTTTTCTGAAACAAAAAAAAGGTCAAGAAGTGTGCTAGAAGTAGCTGTTACTCGTGTGGGCTGATCCACAAGCTGCTTCAGACGAAACGAAAAAGCAATATCAAGCATCAACTCGGAATGCTGACAAGACGACGAAGCATTCAGTAGATCCCAGTTAATTTTTGGCAGGTTGAAATCACCGCACAGGATGATATTGGCATTGCGCTTACAGTGCTCATGCATGAAGTCATGCAGTGCTTCCAGAACTGAAAGATCGGCTTCTGGCGGTCTGTAAAGTGCACCATTTAGAACACTATATTGGCACAGGCGAACAAGAATCCATAACATTTCAACGTTGGTATTGTGAGGTATCACCGTGTACTCAATGTTTTTCTTCAGCACAACTGCGACACCACCGCCCCTGGCTCCCCGATCGTGGCGTACAATTTCATGCGAAGTTGGTACGATGTCCTCATCAGAAATCTTATCGTGAAGCCACGTCTCGGAAATCACCGTCACGTCTGGGTTATACGCAAGAAGGAGGCCCACAAGATCGTCAGATTTAGGCAGAATGCTCCTAGCATTCACATTCATCACAGAAAACTTGTTCCTGGTAGTACGTGTTGACAGTGGCGTTGTGTTGTTCTTTTGAGAAACCCCATCGTTGCACTCTGAAAAAGCCTCTCATTCAGTATGTAATGGGACCATCGTGTCACCTTCAACACACCATTTGAATAGCTTATTGTTAATTTTTGCTTTGTCAAAAAGGAGAACAACTTTTTCACCCCTGTCTCTGTATTTTTTCGTGTTCGCCCACAATTTCCTTCGGATTGCCTGAATGCGAGGTGAAAAATCCTCCGAGATGCTGTAGTTGGTACCTTTAAGCTTGCTGCAATTTTTCAGTATTTTCGTCTTATCTCTTCCGTCTACTAACTTAAAGATTACTGGTCGGCATTTGCTGACATTCGGCTTTCCGAGTCGATGAATGCGTTCAATTGAAACATCAGGAAGCCCCAAAGTATCGTTTAATATTTTGTTGGAAACTTCCGCTTGCAACGACTCGAGCTGTTCTCCCCTTGACTCCTTAATGCCATATATAATTAGATTGTTCCTTCTGCTTCTGTTCTCCAAGTCGTCGACCTTCAAAAGAAGTTGGTCGACTGTCGTCCGCAGGTCGTCAACCTTAGAAGTATAGTCAAATACGATAGACGAGAGGCTGTCCAGCTTGCCTTCAATCGAGGTCAGCTTTTCTGTTTCGTTTAACTTAAGGCTACTAGTACTGATAGTCATTTTGATTTCCTTCATATCCTTCATCAACAATTTCAGCATTTCTTCGGTGGTCGGACCTGGGTTTGTCTCTACATCACCGCAACAAGCCAGCAAATCAACAATACAGTGATACGCGGCAAACATGCTTGCAATCAGTGACCGTGGGCAGGGCAGAAGCAAAAGACACACGTTATTGCTTTTATAGCAGTAAACTGGACGGAAGTCCCATACCTGTACGAAGAACAAGAAAGGGTTTGATGAATGTACGCTCATCGTGCCTCTGCCATGCCCACTGGCCCAGATCGGTGCAGCCGCTGTTCTTATACCAGGTGCACATGGTGACGTTGACGATGGTGGCGCTAGCAGTCTTCCAAAAGGTGCAGTCCAGATGCGCATGCCCAGGTCATCTGCGTTGAGCTTCGGTGAATCGATATGCCAGGGGAAAGTTCGCCCCGTCACATCCAACCCAGAGCGGTCGACACATGTTTCGCTTGACGGGGGGACCAAGCTGATGGCAAGCACGATCTGTACGAAGAACAAGAAAGGGTTTGATGAATGTACGCTCATCTTTAATTACGATCCTAATAGCCATCGTCAGTGCGTAAGCACGCCCCCAAGTTTCAGTTGGCCCACCCCCAAATTCAGTTGGGGGTGTCAAGTTTCCTGACCCCAAAACTTGGCCCAATTCGCAAATTTTGTTTGCCGGCTCCCCGAAATTTAAGTATGCCCGCTCCCTGAATTTCAGTTGTCACGCTCCGCGAATTATCTTGACCAACGCCCATTTAGGATGGCGCACTCCCAAATTTCAGTTGGCTCACCCTACTGTGCACTTCGCCATTCATTTTCTATGGAGCTCTATGTATCCCTATGGGTATTCTATCTGATCAATTTTATATTATACTGGTTTCAGTTGTTCTTTATCGCTTATAACATATCATTCCACATTTACAGTACAACTTATTTTAACTTTACAAACCACGCATTTTTCTACAGACCGCATTAAACACTGTTCGCGTTACGGGCAGATTTTCCTGGGGTACTCGTCTACGAATGCTTACGCATTAAAAGGAATTCTTTCACATTCTTTGTGTTCGGATTTCTCATTGTGTGAGTGGTGGAGCTTACCGCTTCCTGCTGAACAATACACTGTTAAGTCAGACTATAGTTCACAATAGTTAAAATTTCGAAATGTAATCTGTATTGAATGTAAACTTTGCAAGTACTACTAAAGGATTAGAAGGCAGCATGTGTGTAAAAGTTGGCCCTGCTCCCCAAATTTTAGGTTGGTCCACTCCCCGAGTATAAGTTGGCCAACGCCCAAATTTAGGTTGGCAAAGCCCCCTGACAAGGTGAAATCGGGGCCTGAAAGTGGAAATATGTCTAGAGCAGACACCGAGATTTCCATCACATTAAGGCGACTGTGTGCCATTTTTCAAGGACGTCCTCTATTGTAGTGCAAAAAATTACTCCAGCACCGCTAAAGGGAACCATGTGTGGATGCGAAGCAGCGGCGTGATGGTTAGCTTGAGCGAGAGATGGTTTCGCGGCAGCGGCCCGAGCGTTCATCGCGGCGCTGCGCAGGATAGAGAATGAGGCGCGCGCGCTCCGTCATTTTCATACGGCGGGAACTACCGCGGCGCCCTCAGCGGAGTATGCAGCTGTCGCACCACTTGTGCGCGCCGCTCCGGATTCCTAGAGGAGAGCAAGGGGGGAGTGTAGGAGAGAGAGGGGGAGGGGACGCGCTGCGCTGTAGGGCTGCGGCACGCGGGCGCCGCTCCGTACAGGATTTCTAGAGGAGAGAAAGGGGGAGAGAGGGAGAAAGGACACGCATGTGCTGTTGGGGTGTGGGACGCGGGAGGGACGGACAGAACCGCTGGCAAGAAATGCTTCGCATTTAAAAATCTACCTTTGGAAGCGCCTCAGCATGCAGTGGTGTCTTTAGAAAGGAAGCTGAAATTATACAAGGAGAATATCGTGATAACCGTAGTCTGTGTACGGATGTTAGCATTAGAAGGCAGCATGTATGTAAAAGTTGGTGGCAATGATGTGCGTAGGGTTCGTAGGTTACTGCAGGAATATTTACTTTGTGTTAAACACTGAAATTATGACCCTAATAGCCCTCGTCAGTGTGTAATGAGTTGCGTAGGTCACTTCTGGGTCACCTTAAATCCTGCTATCCTGAGAGGCGCAG
This sequence comes from Dermacentor silvarum, assembly GCF_013339745.2. Lineage (NCBI taxonomy): Eukaryota > Metazoa > Arthropoda > Arachnida > Ixodida > Ixodidae > Dermacentor > Dermacentor silvarum. The sequence continues at coordinate 84,901,914 of NC_051163.1, read as the reverse complement.
TCTGGCTGTGCCTTTTTGTTTCTACTAGTGTCAAAATTTCAACTTTTGTGGCACGCTCTAGCAGGCACATTGTGGCATGAAATAAAATGGAATACCAGTACGAATTTAGGTACGTCCTGCTTCACATATATTTTGACATAGAAAAAACGGCTAGCTAAGCAATAACGTGCACATTCTCCGAAGCAGCCTAGATACGTGAGTAAAACGCTGAACTTCTATAGATTCGCTAGATTTAAAAAAATTAAGTGATAAGTTTGTTAAACCTAACTCGCTGCATATTGGTTTGCACAGATGCAGCTTGGGAAATGTTTTCACCATTGTACCAAACTAATTGAACTTGACTGCAGCATTCCAGATCAGGAGGGACTATAGTGTGCTTGTTCATTGTTTAGTCCCCTCCTTGGACAACCATTAGGATGCAGCTCACATTTTAGGTTAGACTAATGTATGTAAAATTGTACTTGTACACTCTTAGCAAATACCGTCTTAAAACAACGCATTAGGGCGGAAAGTAGATCAAAATTTCGACACTTATAAATGGCTCACTGTAAGCGGCCTACTGCGTATGCGGCCTATTTCATGTGGCTCTTGCATATGCGGTCCGCATTTAAACGACCCATAGTAGGGTCGCTTGGCGGACGGCACGCATGACCCCAAATTTTTATGCGGTATTTCAGATCAAATCTGTCTGGTTTACTAAGCGGCTCAAGTCTTATGCCGCTCAAGATTATGCGTCCCAATGGATTTTTTTTCGAAAAAATAATTTAAAGACAGGTGCCGTCTAGAGTTGTTTTGCGCGCTGTTTCATACATATATAGCAAAGAACCACATTATAGGAAATTGATAACACGCAGCACACAAGTATGGCAACGCACATCACACAAACATGGGAACACTGGGAATCGAACCCGGGTACACAGCGTGAGATCCAAACAGGCTAACCACTACACCACATCACTACTCTGTCGTGGAGGACTCTCATAGCTATTTGTAGATACATCTGTGCTTCCGAGGCTGTTGTTTTATGTCAATCACTCAACGTCGGCGATCGTGCATGGTATACATATAGTTTTGGTAGCTGTTATCGATGCTTAGGTGGTTGGTGATATTACATGTATTTAAATGAGTAACAGTATACGAATAGCGCTTTCAACAGCTGTCATGTGGGTCGGAAAGGCTAAACGGGGTAGGATTAAGGAGCATGGGAGCTGCACGAAAAGAAAAACTGCTTCGCCAGGAAAATGTTGTTCAAGGTTTTCTCTTTATTCGCTATGATGTGGCTGCAGTCACTGTTTTACCGGGAACATCGGCTTTGTCTGAAAAACTTCAACCCCGTTCAGAAGGTTCAGTTAAAACTGATCTGCGCTTCGCTGCCTCGACGGTACAACGGCAATACGGCTCCGCTATTCTGAGACGTCGAATAAGCGGGCGGGATTTTGCCGGCCCGTCTAAGTTTGTTGAACCGACAAATATTTCCCTTCACATCCGCTGGCCTTAACAGGGATGTCTTGTCCGAAAGACTGACATATATAGCTTTTGTGAGTATAAAGAAGAATGCTCTCGAACCGATCCTACTACGCTGATGCGTTGTAGTTAATGATTCAGTGTTTATTTTAAAGCAGTAAGGCGCGTCGGTATCTCCGCCCGTGAGCCTACCGTAACAGCATTGCAAATATCGGAAGCTTCACTGCTTTGCACCTCTTCACCTGCCCGGCGCATGCACGCGACGTTGCAACTAGCTGCCGTGGCCACACCTGCAGTGCTGTCGAGCCTAAGGGAACAAAGGGAGGAAAGAAATCGAGGCGTGGTTAAAGAATTTATTATGGGACTTAGCATCCCGAAACAGCTGTGGACTGCGCGAGACGTAGTAATGGAGAGCTACGGATTAATTGTGGCCACCTGGAGTTATTTAACGCGCACCGAATAAACGACACAAGCGTTTTTGCATTTCCGTTGGAATGCGACAGGTGCGGCGGAAACGCTAAAGTCGCCTTGTTACTGCGGCGACTGTCGTTGAAAGAACGAATCAGCTGTTTGAAATTTCGTATAACAAGGGGGCGTTTTGCCGGGGTGTCGAAGCTTACAAGGGCTCCATTCCTTTCCTTGCAAGTTGATGGCTTCGACGCAAAATTAACGTGGAAGAACCGCCATTTGCCAAATCTATCTTGCGCTACATTTGTATGATCAGCACCGCCGCAATGAGCACTCTCTGCTATCTGGAATGCAAGTGAATCTTCGTGCGCAAGACGAGCCGCATTCATGCACAAAGCTTAGTTATCTAAAAAAAGAAAAGGAAAGCACCGTGCAGACTGTATTAAAGTGCCTGCGGTGCAACAAGTGGCGCGCACAACTGTGCTATGTCCCGAAAAGTAAGATGTGCCATGAAGTGGTTGCAAGCAGGTGAGATGGACTGCACGCTAGCATACCTAATTATCTCGAAGGACATATTGAATTCGGATTTAGGTATCGTCCACATTAGTTTAGTACCTCTGCCTCCATTATATCAACTGTTCCCTATATGCACAGTTATTAAAAGCACACGTTTTTCTCCTACAACGTTAAATATGCTTTTGCGGAATACCCACTTCAGTCTGTGTACGCCACCTGAAAGCATGCTGTAAATTCATGCAGACACGTTCATGCAGACACAGACAAAGAACATATTTTTCAAAGGAGAATGGTTTATTTACAATACAATAAAGTGAAAAGTGCCCAGCATAGTTTCAGTGCAGGTTTTTGACACAGAATGGGGACTATTATACCAAGCTCTCACAGTCACAAATAAGAGGCAAACTGCAACAGGAAATACAAAAGCAGATAGCAGTGTTAGTGCCTGCAGCTTTTAAAATGTGAAACAAGCATAACGCAATAACTTGCATGAACATCATGCAGTTGCAACCAACAAGAGCTGGGCCTCTCAGTTCACCGTTTTCTCGTTCATTAAAAAGTTTTGTTTATAAAACATACATAAAATATAACTACAACATGAGGAACAGAACACACATATGTACTAAACTTACTGTAAGGTCACTTTATCAAATGACGAATTTAGACAGCTAAGTGCTCGCAGGTTTAATGAAAAAATAGCTATCCCTGACTAGCATGAAAAGAAAAGAAGAATGAAAGCGCTGCATGAAAATGTACGAGGTGTGTTCAGAAAGAAACCAAACTTTTGAAATAGCTCGCCAAGCGGCAGAGAGCAAGCTGCGGCTAATGACCGCATCCTGGTCACCATTCCAGATTTTGATGAAATTTACTTTATCCGCAGGTATTGGGCCCAGAACAATGATTCTGAACTTAGTTTTAAGAAAAAAATGTTTTCGCCTGAAAACAATGCGCAAATTTCAGCCGTCGAAAATGCTTTTCCGCCAGTTTTGCGATGTCTGAATTTTGAGCGCGTATAGATAAACAATGGTACACTTCTCGATCACAATATTTTTTCCCACAAAGACCAAGTGAAATGCTGTAGTGAAGTGTTGTAGTGAAGACGAATGCCCGGCGCTGCAGCCACATCGCCAGTCATCCGGGAAGCGCGAGCTAGAGATTGCCTGAGCTGCTCTGGTTGAGACACTGCGAACGTTGCCCACATGCTCTCTTGTCCTGTGTTCGCATTAGATTAGAGAGGTACTGGGATCGATACCCAGCACCTCCACCAGAATCTAATGCGAACACAGGACAAGAGAGCAGCGGGCAACGTTCGCAGCGTGTCTCAACCAGAGCAGCTCAGGCAATCTCTAGCTCGCGCTTCCCGGATGACTGGCGATGTGGCTGCAGCGCCGGGCATTCGTCTTCACTACAGAGTATTTTATTGCACTTGGCTACATGGTAAACGGACCAAAATACCTGTAATTCCGGAATATATTGCTCTAGACTAATTAAAGTGAGGATAATGAAACACGTGCACATAAACTTTTATGCCTTCACATTTTTTCGAAATATTTTCGTTAAATTGTCAAGCACCCTTGTATTTAAACATTGCACTTAAACATGAGTGGTTTGCCAAAAACATCAAAATTGGAAAAAGGCGATTTTACTTTTTTTTTGAAAATCACTCTGGTTGAAGTCAAGGATGTGTCTATCACTGTGCGTAAAAAAACGTTGCATTATTTGAGTACCGAACAAGTTGCAATGCGTCAAATGTGACCATACTCAGCCTAGCGGCCGTGCCACTGATATTGCGCTGCAAGTCGGACGCAGGTCGTTCAAAAATAATTGTACCGGACGTACTCATAAAGAAGCCCGCAAAATAAAAATAAGAAAATAGAAAAGAAATGCGCCGCCAGGTTGCATGGTGCCTCAAGCTTTGTCTTCCGATACGGCGCTTAGCAATCTTTAGCAGGCGATCCGTGGCAGCGCTCACGTTTCATCAGTGCCGCTTCGATTGTAAGCGGAGTCCGCCTGCGCGTGACAGCGAAGTTCGGAGAGTGAATGAGATAAGGAACGTAGAAAGTGAAAGGCGAAAGCTGTCAGTGCGTCAACATGGTATATTACATTAGGACTGCCGGTAGTTTTTCTGAGGACGCCCTCCAGTGCACGACGAATGTTTATATCTCCGCTGTGATAGCTGAAGCCGCAAAGTATAGCCTGAAACGCGTGGTTTGTGCTGACTATCTGCAGAGATCCATGTTGAGAGAGTGCGTGCTGCGATTCGTTGAAATCATCATTTAACTGTTTGAGAACAAACTGACGAAGTGGGCATCACCGTAGGATCATGGCATCCTATTGTGAGCGACAAACTTGCGATGCGTCGTGTCAGTGCAAAATTCCTGCCGCGTTTGTTGGCTGTAGATCAGAAACACTCGTGTTGAAATAAGCCAGGAACTGCTTGCCACTGGCAATGATAATGAAAACTTCCTTAACAACATCATAACAGGCAATGAGACCTGGGTTTATTGCTCTGATATCGAAACGAAAGTGCAGTCGTCTCAGTGGGTGGGCGAACAGTCTTCTCGTCCAAAAAAGCATGCGTGAGTCGGTAAAGAATCATGGTAATGGTGGTGTTTTCTGACTGCAAAGGCATGGTCCATCAGGAATTTTTACCACGTGGTCAGATAGTAAACAAGGCAGTCTACCAAATAATTCTAGCGCGTTTGCAGGATGCTGTTAGTGCAGTAAGAAGCCTGAATTGTTGGAAACCCAGACTTAATTGTTGCAACTTGGCAATGTGCCAGCTCACGCATCGCTTCTTGTCTGCAGCTGTCTAGTAAAACATCACACTCTCGTTGTGCCTCATCCATCGTACGTTCCAGACCTAGCCCCAGAAGTCTTTTTCCTGTTTCCCGAACCTAAACCCACGTTGAAAGGACGTCAGTTTCTAAGCCATAAAAGAAATTTCAAGACAATGCGGCACGACACCTACGTGTCATCACAGAAAAAGCTTTCCACGAGGATTTCCAAAAATGGAAGAGGTGATAAGAACAATGTATTACCAGAAGAGGAGACTACTTTGAGGGGAACAGTGCTTAAAACGTTGCACAATAAGCAATAAAGTTATGCAAAAGTTTGGTTTCTTTTCGAACACACCTCGTACGTATTTGAATTGAACTCTTTTGGGAGCCAAGAAACATAAAACATCTTTTGTCCTCCGAAGCACATTCTGTATACATGCCGCAGTGGTTGGGTGAATGCAGAGAGATCGAAGTGAAGTTTTTTATGTATACATTGCTAACAAGAGAAAAAAAAAACGTTTTAAATACGTATTTCACTTTGACATAATTGTTCCGTCATCACAAACACATTAGATATCATTCTTTTATGTTCAGTTATTTGTCCTGATGAATCCTGGGCCTCCAGGTGACCGTCGTACCTGGAAGGAAAAAGAAATTCCACTCAATGTCAGACAATTCCAAAAACTGGTCCACCTTGGCACGGCTAGGCATACTTATTTATTTATTTATTTATTTATTTATTTATTTATTTATTTAGTACATACTCCATACCTTTCGGTCCAAACAGAGGGGTAACAGAATACACACAGAAAGAGAACAAATTAGGAACAAGCAAGTACAAAATTATACAATATTTAGTCACACTGTGTCTGTAAACTGTCGTTCCAGTGTGATATTGCTCTGACTGACTGAATAAACTTTATTAAAATCAGCAAGAGGCGGTGGCTCGGCCTAGGCCTCCTACGTGGGGACTTCGAGATGTTACCTCTTCGCCGCCTCGCAGGCTTGCTGGGTCGCCCAGAGTTGGTCGTCGAGGTTGGAGCTACACAGGGCAGCGTGCCATCTCGACGAGAGGGTCGTGGGATTACTGTCGGGGTATTGTTGTGTACAGTCCCAAAGCATGTGTGTAAGTGTGGCTGGCTGTGTCCTGCATATATGGCACGTGGGTTTGGGGTAAATGTCTGGGTAAATCTTGTTGTAAAGGTGTAACGACGGGTAAGGGTTGGTTTGTAGCAGGCGGAAAGTTGTAGCCTGCGCTCGGGATAGCTTGCTGTGCGGTCCGGGGAAAGTCCTACGCTCTAAGTAGAAGGATTTAACTACATCATTGTAGCATGTCAGGCGATCCCTACCGGTGGGGGCAGCCTCCCCGTCTCCCGCGCGGTTAACGAGCCCTCGCGCTAGGGAGTGGGTAACCTCGTTGAGGTTGGGAAGGTGCGGGTGGACGGTGCCTACATGAGCTGGGAACCAGACGAGTGTAACCTGGTGGTCGGTAGAGCGGGGTGCTTGTTGCAAGATGCGCAAGGCTTGGTGAGAGATACGGCCGTTGATGTAGTTAACAGCGGAGCGGGAATCAGAGACGATGGTATGGCATGTTAGGTCTAGTGTGGCTAGCGCGTTGGCCACTTCTTCACCTTCCTCAGCGTGTGAAGTTACTAGGCTAATAGCATGATGGAGAGAGCCTTCACGTGTGATGACGGCCGCAAAGTGGGTACCGTGGGGATATTCGGCGGCGTCGACGAAACTCACACCGTCGTTGCGAGCAAGGGCTTTGGTGAGAGCCGTGGCACGTGCTGTGCGGCGTGCGCGGTTGTACTCGGGGTGCATGTTTCTGGGGATAGGGTCGGCGTGAATCCAGGCTCGTACGGTGGAGGGGATCTGGTGTTTATGGCCGCGTTGATGGTGGTAGGTAATACCGAGTGAGGTGAGGACGTGGCGGCCCGTCGCTGTGAGTGTGAGTCTCTCCAGCTGAGAGCGGCGTTGGGCCTCGATGTACAGTGTGTTATGGACGCCTAGTTGAAGGAGGAGGTCAGTGCTGGTGTAACCAGGGAGGCCGAGGGCTTGTTTATAGATAACGCGTAGGAGGATGTTGAGTTTGTTTTGTTCAGCCGTGTACCAATTTAGAAACGCAGCAACGTAGGTGATGTGGCAAATCACGAATGACTGGATTAATCGGAGGAGATTCTCCTCTTTCATACCCCCACGGCGGTTGGAGACCCGCTTCAAAAGTCTCAAGGTGTTGAATGTATTGACCTGAATTTTTGCGAGGGCCATGTCCATTCGCTCCATTCACCTCTATAAGCATGCCGAGCACACGGATATTGATGACGAGGGGGATGGGGCTGCCATCCGTGAGGTGAAGGGCGATGTCTTCGTATTGGCGTTTAGCGGTGGAATGTTTCGGACGGCGTCCACGGAGAGTAGGCCTGTAGAGGAGGAGTTCGGACTTCTCGGGAGAGCAGCGAAGCCCCGTGCTTAGGAGATAGGTCTCAACTGTTTCAATGGCGGATTGTAGTGCCGTTTCCATTTGGCCGTCACTGCCTTGATGGGACCATATGGTGATATCGTCAGCGTAGATGGTGTGGTTGACACCGCCTACTTGCTGCAGCTCCTTGGCAAGATCGATCATGACGAGATTAAAGAGCATTGGGGAGATAACGGAGCCCTGGTGGGTTCCCGCGCTGCCCATAGTCCGGGCGTCGGAGCGGAGATCCCCCACCGAGAGGAAGGCCGTGCGATTAGAGAGAAAGTCTCTGACGTAATCATAAGTGCGCGCACAAAGGTTAAGGCGTGAGATGTGGTCGAGAATGGTGGAATGGGCTATGCTGTCAAAGGCCTTTTCGAGGTCGAGGCCGAGTATTGCTTTAGTAGTGCAGGTTCTACCTTCAAGTATATGGTGCTTAAGTTGTAGCATGGCGTCTTGGGTCGACAGGTGAGCCCGGAAGCCAATGACTGAGTGAGGATACGCTGCAGTGTCTGCCAGATGAGTGTTAATTCGGGAGAGGAAGGCATGCTCCATAACCTTTCCCACACATGAGGTTAGGGAGATGGGGCGAATGTGATCGAGGCTAGAGGGTTTGCCAGATTTCGGAATAAGGATGACCTTTGCTGTTTTCAGGCTGGGGGAATTGCACCCTTACGCCAGCAGTCATTGATATAATCTGTAAGGTGGTTGACGGAGGCGTCATCCAGGTTACGGAAGGCTTTGTTAGTGACTCCGTCGGGGCCGGGGGCAGAGCGACTCTTTAATTTGTGTAGGGCGGCTTGAATCTCAGCGACACTAAAATCTGCGTCCAGTGGGGGGTTGGGGGCCCCGGTGTAGGAGCCGTGAGACTGCACTGGGCCCACGGGAGATACTTGTTAGTAAGGAGGTCTAAGACTTGGGCGCGGCCCTGTTTCTTCGTTTCTGTATAGAGAAGTTTAGTGAGGCGATCTTGTTGGGAAGAGCGGGTGGCTTGACTATCGAGGAGGTGTTTGAGAAGCTTCCAAGATGAGGCACAGTGGATCTTGCCGTCAGCAGTATTGCACAGTTCAGTCCACTGTTGACGGCTGAGGGTGAGGCAATGGGCTTCGATTTCCTTGTTGAGGAGGGCTATTTTAGCGCGGAGCCACCTGTTGAGACGTTGCCCTTTCCAACGGGATAGGATGGATGTTTTAGCCGCGAGGAGATGAGCTAGTCTGCTGTCAATGCGCTCGACGGGGGCATCGGTGATAACGGTGTGCGTGGCTGCCTTGGTATCAGATTGGAGATTTCGGGTGCATGCATCAATGTCCGCTATGCGTTCCGTGTGCGGGTCAGCAGATCGATGCTTTCGAAATGCATCCCAGTCAACCCAGGTGAACTCTCGGGGTTTGGCGGTGACTGCAGCTATCCGAGGGATAAATATGGCAATGATCAAGTGGTTACTACCGAGATCATGTTGTGTGTTGCTCCAATGGGCGTTGGTGACATTCTTGGTAAATGTGAGGTCGGGGGTAGTGTCGCAGGAAGTGCAGTTACCGAGGCGTGTAGGGAACGTGGGGTATGTAATAAAAGTGAGGCCGAGGTCCTGGGAGTCTTGCCAGAGGTTGTGAGCCGCCGTCGTAAAGTAGCCATATCCCCATACCGTGTGGGGGAGGTTGAAGTCTCCACCGATAACGAGCGGGTTGGTGCCAGCTACGTTAAGGGCCTTCTTGAAGAAGGTGAGAAAGCGGCTCCGAGCTTTGGCAGAGGGATGGAAGTACACGTTAAGGAGAAAAATACTTTCCTTACGTTTCCTAGTGGGTATAAGTTCAAAGAGAAGGTGTTCGATGTTTCGGACGTGCAGATTGTGCTAAATGGCGGTGATTCTCTTGCGGACGAAGGTGCAGAGGCGGCGAGAAGCGTCTGACGGGATGAAAGGTTGGTAACCTGGGAGGGTGACCGAATCGATATCGGTTTCTTGAATGATGATGACGTCCGGTTGCCGGGTGAGGGTACGGAGGTGTTGACGGATGACTGGTTGTTTGCGGAGATAGCCTCGGCAGTTCCACTGCCAGATAAGTGTATCGTTGTTAGGGTGGGCCATGATGGGGATTGGAGGATGCCACCATGGGCAGTGCCGAGGTTTCGCGGGCAGGGGGAGCGGGCATGGGGAGAGTTTGTAGGTGGTTTTTAACGTTTGTGACGCGCTGTGCCAGGGCGAGAAGGGCGTGTTGTACGGATGCGACTGCATGCTGGAGTGTTTCCGTCGTGCTTTGTAGTGAGATTAGCATGTCCTTAACCTCTGAGCGCACTTGGCCCACGGCTCCCTCTCGAAGGGCCCGCTTTTTGGGGGCAGGTGTCATTGGGGCGTCATGGCTAGAGGAGGGGGACGCTTCGGCGGGTGGTGTAGGAGTGGGTGTTTTGGATTGTTTGAGGTCGCGAACCTCTTCCGAGAGCGTTTGAATTAGGTCGCGCATAATGGCGTTTTCTTTTTTGAGGTGAGCTATTTCTGCGTTATCATTAGTGTTAGTGGGCGTTGGGGAAGGTGTGTTGCGACCCTCTCGCGAGGCGCCCGTAAGGGCTTCTTCGAAGCTCCCCTTGTTGGTAGGAGGCTTGGCGGGTGACGTAGAAGTAGATCTGGATCGGGAACGGCGCTGTCTTGAACGTGAAGGGGTCCGGAAACAATGTTGCCTCGAGCCTGATGGAGACCGGGATCTGGAGCGGTGCTTGTAGTTCATGGGCGGGAAGTCATTTTCTTGAAGGGTTACTTGCGTTGCTGCTCGGCGTTCCCCGATGCGCTTGCGAATAACCTACGGTGTCTTGTAGTGAGCTGTGCACGATTTGTCTGCCGTGAGATGAGGGCCGCCGCATAGCGAGCACTTCGGGTTACACGTGTGGTCGGGAGGCGCGTTGCGGACTCCGCAACCTCGGCAGATCTTGTTAATGGGAAAAGGGCAGACATCCATGCGGTGTCCGAGCGGCCGCATTGGTAGCAAATTTCTATTTGCTTGCGGTATAATGAGCATGGGATTAAGGTGGCTCCGTAACGAACCACATATGGCACGTCGGGGCCGCTGAAGGCGATGACAACGGTGGTTGCCGTTCCAATGCGTTTTGCAGCTAGTGCAAGCGGGTTGCGGGTATTTACAATACTCGCGTTGATTTGCTGTGGGGTATCGGAGAGGGGGATTCCACGGATGACTCCCTTCGTGGTGTCTTCGGCGGCCGTCTCATACGCGTTAACATCATGCGTGAACCCATTGATTTGAATGGATTTTATGCAGACGTACCGGTCGGCGTTCTGCGGGCTTGGCGTAGTGACAACGACAATGTTTTGTTGGGTGTTGGGGCACACGGTGTCTTGTTGAATATCTGCTGGGCTGAGCTGTGCGGCTTGGAATACGGCTGCAGTCACGGTAGGACTACCAATTTTGGCGCTGTTGAGAGCTCCCTTGGGGCGAATGATAATCTTGATTTCATGGGAAGGTAGCGGAGGCATGCGTCCAGCCTTGAGAACTTGCGCTTTGACTGGTGGCCTGGTCTTGGAGTGAGAGCGAGTGCTTGAGGTTTAGGTGGAGTCACTTTGGGGTGAAGAGTCGACACTCAGCTTTGCCGGTTGGCGAAGTCGAGTTGTTCGCCAGCCCATCTCGGCGGTCTCTTCGAGGTCTTCCATGCTGGTTGATGGGGCAGATAACTCGTTCGCTGATACGGAGCTCGCGCGAGTGCGCGCCGCGTAGCCGGCACGCAGCCGGTGCACCTGGGAGCCCAGTGCACGCGCGGCGGCGACATGGTCGATCCGCAAAAATGTTCGTAGCAAAGGAAAATGGAATGTCCCACCTGAAAATGAGATGTCCACAGAGTCCTGGTAGCTTCACGGATCGACTGCTGTAAAAATTAGGCAACAAGACGCAAGAAAATACTGCAAAATCATTTCACGAACACGGAGCCGACGTGAGCACGTCTGCACTCCTCGGCGATCCTGGGAAAAAAAGAAAATTTAAACGTATCAGTTCGAGCATAATAGGGTGTTAGTGAGTACGGATGATGCCGTCTTGTGTGCCGTGTTATTGCAGGCGTTATGTTGTTTGATGGTTTCATTTCAAGCCTGTTGTTAAGAAGGAGGGAAAGGAATTCAAACCTTAGCTGCTTTCGGCGTGATTCAAGATTGGGTATGGAATTTTCTGTCATAATTTTAGAGGGAGAGTCCAGTCTTGCGAATTTAGTGAAATATAAACCTAACTGCCTTTCTTTGTATTGTTTTTTCAAGACGCGCAATATTTGACTTAGTGTAATGATCCCATGATATACATGCATACTCTAACTTTGGTCTAATAAATGAAAAATAACACAGTAATTTTACATTAGGAGAGGAATTTTTCAGCTTGTGTCTTAGGAAACAGAGTTTGCGGAAAGCAGAACAAATATCATTAATGTGCACGTTCCACGACAATGTGGAAGTCAAAGTAACACATAAGTATTTGTAGTTGTTAGTCTCACGCAGAGCTGAGGAACCTAGCGTACAAGAAAAAATTAGTGTTTTTTTACGAGTAATACGAAGAAATACAGATTTATCAACGTTAATAAACATACCCCATTCATTACACCACTTCAATATGTTATCTAAATTCCTTTCGAGGACAATCTGATCATTCTGACAAGTGATATCACTGTACAAAATACAATCATCGGCAGACAGTCTAATTTGCACACCGGAAGTCATGGTTTTAACGATATCGTTTATATACACTAGGAACAGTAAGGGCCCCAGACACTACCGTGGGGCACCCCTGACGTGACTGGAAGAGTGGCCGAGCTATGTTCACCAATTTTAAAGTATTGGGTGCTTTTTGTCAGGTAAGCAATAATCCAATTTATGAAAATATCAGGTATGCCAATAATTCTAAGTTTGAAGAATAATTTGTCGTGTGGAACCTTATCGAAGGCTTTTGTGAAATCTAAAGATATTGCATCCGTTTGGCCATTATTGTGGAGTGATAAAGCAAACGAGTGAACCACTGATACCAATTGGGTTACAGTCGAATAACCCTTCCTGAAGCCGTGCTGAAACTCCGTCAGCACAATGTTTTCAGCTAAGGATCCCTTTATATAGTTTGCCACAATGTGATCCAAGAGCTTGCAACATTGTGAAGTCAGAGAAATGGGACGATAATTCTGTAATCTTAATCGATCCCCCTTTTTAAACATTGGAAACTCTGGCCACCCTCCATTCATCGGTAAGTTATCCCGACAGCAGAGAAGCAGAAAAAATTTTGACAAGAAAGCCGGCAATAAGTTCAGGATAGCGTTTTAAAAAGATGTTTTGGGATTTCGTCAGGGCCACAAGAAGCTTTGGTTTTCAGGTTTACCAACATGTTGACAATTCCAGCATAAGAAATAGAATACACAACAAATACCTGTTTCACTGGAAGCGTAGTAATGCGAACAACTGACACTGCAAAGACGCTTTGAAAGTACTAAAATGCTGTGCTATGTCTTCGTCATTACAGCTTCCCGTTGTTTTGTTCAATAGTTGCTTGAGGCCAATATAGTAGTGATCTTGCACGAAACAGATCTCAAATGTTAACCGAAAACTTCTGAGGCTGCGAGATAACGATCCGATGTCTTTTGTTTGACTGCCATCGTGGTGTGGCTAGAAAACCACACTTGAGTGCGCTTACTTGCACCTTGTTTGGGGAGAGAACCATTGTTCAGATTGTTCAACACCCTTGCATTGCCCTGCTTCTTGACATGTGGGTTGTTGCTGTAGTGCACGGCATCACATTGATGTGCACACATTCTCTTCCTTTCTATTTCAAATCTCGGCTCTCCTGTCTCTTTTATTCCATTTATAGCCCTTCCTCAACACAGTCACTTGTATTTATGCCGGTGAACATGCCTGTCTTCCTATCTTTCGACCTCCTTCCTCCAAGAGCATGTGTCAGCATTTTAAAACTAGCTGTCCATGACTTGCTACAGAAAGCTGAGCCTTTCTATATAACACACTTCACATGTGATTGACTCATAAGAGATTGTGAACGACATGCAAATGTGTCCGACCTTTGAAGTTACAGCATTGTATTTGAAATGTCACTGGCATTATTAACACTAAATTTCATCCTTAATTAATCAGAATGTAATGAGTGCATACACAGTCTAAACAAAGTAATCACGCCATTACAATAGACACAAACACATAATGCTCTGAAAAGCAACTAAAGAGAGAAACATACGTTCAGTTGCATTCTTCACGGTATGCACAAACACACTTCGCATATACTTGGCCGCTTCGAAATCAACTCAATGTACTTGGGCTTACGGTTTATTTCACAGTCATATTTCCTCACACTTGCAGGTAATTTTTAATTGACCCACATTGTCAGCTGGCTCTCAGGGGCACTCGTTTATGTCCCTTACACTTACTGGCATTCAGTTGCACTTGCATTTACACTCGCCCAAACTCAGTGACTTCCCACTCTTGTGAAATCAGCAGAAATTAGTGAAAGGTTCTCGAGTGTATGTCTATCTCTAGTTGTGTTACAGCTCGTGTAAGTGCTTCAATGTCATGCGCATGCGAGCAATATTATAAACACTTGTATCTTTCGGAGCCCCACACCACTTTTGAGCTGGCAAAATATTAGCTTTTTCTTCGTGTGCTTGATCATAAGCACATGATATTTCCGCAATGCAATGAACAGCCATTCTTGGCCAGATTTTCGCTTACCGGTACTGCGATCCTACTCTAAAATTTCAATGGAGAGCCCAGGCTTCTGCTTTCTTTGGTTGTGTTGTTATTGCTGTTGACTTCCAACTTTATTCTTGTATAGAAAAAAATCGGGCGAGAATAAAAAGAAAATCTAGAAATTTGATAACTCTAGACGCATAAGCTCATGTGAAAGGTCTTATTAAGGCCTATTTTGGGGCTAGTGGGTACCTCATAGTCGTAAATGAACACTGCATAGCAATCACCCCACAAAAGCAAAATGTCCAACTTCTTATGTTCTTTTGCTTTTTTCATAGTTTTTTTAGCTATCCAGCGCTTTAATCTCACAACATTATGGAACGACGCAAGTACTGAAAACCAGATTGTTCTGTCTGCTACAAAACTTTAAATTGCTACAATCGATGCGACATGTCGCGCCGGTGAAACTTTGCCAGTTGCATGGAACTTCGCCCCTTCTACAAGTAACGAGTGTAGTGCTCATCTCCGAGAGATAATGTGGCAAATCCTGCGGCAAGTGCAAACCGATACTTCGGAGCTGCTGCGTCGTCGGAGTTATACGATTATGGTCGCGTCACGCAAGCTTCGAACTAAATTGGGCTTTTAATCTTAGTGAATTCGACGCATTGAACAGGAAAGCGAGAAGCCAACGCAAATCGACACACTACAAAGAGTAAAGTGCGTAACACACCAGAAAATTTTCCAAAATAAAACCACCGATTGACAAACTGCAACTACGAAATGCAATGAATTAATCACGTAAAGCCCACAAAAAGAATGAAAAAAGGCAGATTTCATGGTTAGAACGATACACGCTATTACCAGCGCCGCTATAAAACGCAAGACCTAACGAAAATTCGCGCATGAAATTTCATCGAATGGACACCTGACTACGCAAGAAAAAAAATCGCCAGCAATCATACAATTGGAGGAAACCGAAACTGGAGCTACGCCTGCAGTTATAGCTACTTCAGACGCCAAAACTTCCAATGCGCGTGTTCGCATTAGTACTACACGTTCAGATATTTAAATCACCAAGATTCGTTATCTGCTGGCTCATAATAATGCAATGGTAGAAATTAAGCATTTAGTAAGCGTAGTGTAGAGGAAGCAAAAATCGACCTACTAAATAGGCGCAGGTTCACAGCTCTACAACACGCACTCCTGAGCCCGCCGATCCAGCGCACATGGCGGCCCGCCGAAGCTAATCGCCCGTGTGGCCGTCGTACTCGCACGAGTTGTCGAAGTTGCACTGCTTTTTTTTTTATTTAGAGTAAAAACGGTGGATCCCCAAAAGCGTTCACCGACGCGGCCGGATCACTTCACAACACGAACAAAGTCGCATAAAGTTGCCGGTACAAAGATATCACGATAATTACCGCCAAAAACAATCGCCTCGTCCGCCCGCATACGCCATGTTCTCGCTCTTTCCCGGCCGGCGCAGCCTTTCCTCCTCCTCCGCCATCAAAGCAACGTGGAGGCGTCGATTTCTTTCTCTTAGTTCTCTCCTTTTGACTTTCGCTTTCTTTCTTCCTCAAAGCATTTCCCTCACTGCTCCTTGCAGGTTTTGCTTTCTAAATCCCAGACCACACGTACACTTCCGGACGCGCGCAAGCTTGAGTCTGCGCGCCCACGCATGCGCAGACGGTGCGGCACGGCTGGTACGCGTCGTAACGTGGCGCGATCTCGGTGATCAGCTCCTCTCTGATCAACGCCTCCTATTGACCCTTTTCGCGGAGATCCCGTGGCCGCTGCCATGTTTGATCACGTGGTGACGCGTCTATTGCTTGCCTCAACTGCCTCCGTTGCCTCCTTTTTATAATGGAAGTGTATGACACCGGCGCAGATTAGAAAACCTGTGTTTTGGGAGATATCGTAAACGTGACAGGGTGAACACGAAGCTAGCTTTGATCACAGCTTCAGAGAACATGCAAAAGCGCTTTCGGAGCTGATTAACCTATGTCTAGGGCTCCGTGTTTTCGGTTTTATCCGAAAAAATCCGATACAAATTCGCCGGTAAAATTTTTGATAATTTATTATTATTATTTATTTATGCAATACCCAGAGCACCTTTACAGGCATTACAGTGGGGGGAAATACATATCAAGCGGATTCATGCTCCATGACTTACAAGTATACAATATGGTACATAGCGTAAGCATAATGTTCAAAGAATAACAGTCACTATACGCATGTAGAGAAAAAAAAAGGAACATAAGTAATGTCGCATCAGTTCAACAAGGCATAAAATGTATCATTGGATATTACATCAACTATTGACGATGGTAGCCTATTGCACTCCCGTATAGTTCTAGGAAAAAAAGACATCCTGAATAGTTCTGTGTGGCAAAATATTTCTCGTACTTTATGAGTGTGGTCACCTCGAGCTGATGCATAATAAGGTTCAAATATGTACCGTTGCCCGTCTATGTCAATTGTTGAATGAAAGATACTATGAAAAAGCTTTAAACGAAGTTTTTTTCTGCGATTGTCAAGAGATTCCCATTGTAAATTATTCTTTGCTTGCGTGGCGCTAAAAGCAAAACTATAATTTCCAGTAACAAATCTTGCAGCTAAATTTTGTATTCTTTCAATGCGTTCCTTGTCACCAAGCATCGGTGGGTCCCATACCTCGCATGCATATTCTAAGCCAGACCTGACGAACGTCTTGAATAGTAGCTCTTTAGTAGCCATACTGAAGTTAGTAGCCATACTGTGTCATGGTTCGATAAGCCTAGCAGTTAGATTCTGCAGCGATTCAATGGCGCTTATGAGGTATTTTTTGTTAGTGTCCCAGAGGGAATCTTGATTGCTGAGCATTTTAGGTCGTCACTGAAACGGGATTTTTAACAAAGCAACATGCGATAAGGAGAGTTACACAAATGTCATTACTAAAACCCCAAATTTCTGTTTGCGCATTAGATGACGGTAAATATAGGCGAGGACCAGTCGAAATCGGAATAGACCATCGCTACCACGTACTTGTAAGAGTTAGCGGCTTCAAGGTGCATATCAGCGACGGAAAAAAAATGAGAGGCTCATGACGATTGCCATGTTGTGCCTTCTGCGACCACCGCGTCCTGCACTCGCCATCCCAGGGGGCAGAGACACGCGAGAGAGCCTAATCACCGATCGCAGCATCTAAGACTTCAGACGACTGCAAATAGATTTTATTTATAAGAGAGGAAGAAAGGCCGACCTGAGCTGGGGAGCTTTAGTCTGCTCCTCAGCGCTGGGAAGAGGAAAAAGGAGTGAAAGTATTGGGATGGGTGATGATGATGGTTAGAGCAGTGAATCTTTATGTACAACAAACAACACTAGGTTCTCGCGCGAGTGTACGTGTGTCAGAGAGCTAAATGAACGTAAAAAAAGCTATTTTCATTCAATACATACCGATTCCACGCACGTTAAGAAATGTTTTAGCTGAAGACGAATATATGGGGGGGGGGGGGGGGGGGGAAGGGCGAGCCTCAACAAGAGATTTGCAGTGGATTCCGGCCACACATGCGCCCAACAATCGTCAGCGGAGGTGGCGGACCCAGCGGCACCACCGCGATGACATACTCTAATACCTTCAGACGCTCTCCACCTCCCCGCCTGTCCGTTTATTCCTCCTTCTTCAGAAGCTGTCGCGTGAGAATGCGTGTGCTTACATGTCTTTGCTACTGTGGCAGAAAACTACGTGGGGTGATGAAATTAGAAAATTTGCAGGTGAAAAAAGACAGGAATAATTGGAGATCACAGGGCGAGGCCTTGGTCCTGCAGTGGGCATAAAACTAGGCTGATAATGATGATGGTTACGTAAGAACCCATAATGTGTCATCTAAAATAGCATGGTGTCTATAACCAGCCGTGTACAGCACTTAAACGAAATTTCCAGAAAAAAAACGAAAGTTCCTATGTTTCAGAAAACCTTTAGTCACGGTGCATAAAATCTGAAAGTGTACCAAGAAGCTACCGAGTAAACTTTACGTTATTACCGCGGGCAGGATGGTGTGTTAAACTGGAAGTTAGAATATGAGAAACATCACACTGTATATGGCGCGATGTGGGGGAGGCCAGCTATGGAACTGCATGAAACGTACAGCAAAAATGAATTTATTTAAATGTACTTCTGTGGAAATTCAATGTACTCAGAAGCACTCTTCGAGTGAAATTAAAGTATTTGGTTCTGACACACGATTGCATTGTAGAAAAGATAGCGATGACGATATTTTCATTGTTATCATGTGGAAATAGCTCAGAAACTGTTCAGCGTTGCTTGAGGTAAAGTGCTAAAGAGCACGCAGGTAGATAGAAAGAGACGAAGACACAGTGGTACTAACAAGTGCTCGTTTACTGCACATAGTTAATACATATATACCATTGTACAACGGGACGAAAACAGAGGAACAAAGCCACCGTCGCAACATCGATTACATTTCGGCATATATAATCATCTATCACAAGCCGCTACCGCAATAGAAACGGGATTTCTTTTTTAGACAGTGAAACAGATAGACAGCTCACATAATTATTGCTTCTATATTCATTACGAACACCTCGACAATCTTCCTAGTCACTTGATCCGTGTTTCTGGATATCACGTTTGACCTATCAAACATGGGTTTACAGACACAGTGCATGTATTGTGCTGCTAGATAGATTACCGGTCTTTGCCAGATTGCCAACATTGTTACAATGCTCCCTTAAGCGATCATTGAGGCATCTTCCCGTCTATCCAATACAGTCCTTCCCGCAGGAGAAATGAACACAGTTCAGCAGCCTTTGTTAGCACGTGGAATTCCTATTCAGATGTAATAAAGGCGACAGTTCTTCTTTCGAAGAACTTAGATTTTAAGTTTGTAAGGAACGTCTGCATTAACGGGGGTCGCAGAATAGTAAAACGCGGCTAGGTTCGTACTACATTAATGCTATAGCCTTTGGCTGGCTCCCCGTTGCCTTGTACACCTCACGCTGTTCGATAATTTTGATGGCATCCCACGTTATTCCGACTCTTCTAGATAATTCCTGATGGTGAAGGTGTTTTCAGGCATAGATATCTAACGAAGAATTGTATTTCTCATCGCAGTATTATTATACAAGCATAGTTATGTTATACAACGCCTTGTTAGTACATGATGATCGTTGATAGGAGGAGCCCTAGCATGCGGTGTACGGAGTGCGGGCATTTTCGCCGATGGAAGAAGCACGGTTTGTCTCGATATTTGAGACAAAAGGGGCCAACTTATCTTTATGATGTGTGTGCTAGGGCCGCGGCTAGGTCGACCACCGCCGGGAAAGGATGACCGAGTGAAGCGGTTCGGGAAGTTATAACAGGAACTCCAAAGCGAGCAAAGGGAACTGGACGCGGTAGACTGTCAGCTAAACAAAGTAGAAATGATGCTGAGGTTCCCCATTCCACAGAGCAATGGTGGAAACTTCGACGCGAGCACTGGCCGGGAACGGGCGTGGGTGCGAAGTGCAGAAAGGTTAGGATGTCGACACGTATTGATGGTCCCGAAGAAGCGACCAGTGACATGCCGGTCACGGCAGTCGAGACCAATGCGAAGGGTGAGGCTTGCGCAGGGAGACGAAGGGAACACCTCCGAGTTTCCTTGTCTTTTTGGCGGATTCCAATAAGACGCCTGCGCACGCTCGGTTCGGTTTGCTGACTTTCAAAAGATTGATATACCCCACGTGCCTTCCTCAAATTCTTAACATCCACATGTCTTCCATTACTTCAATAAACCTGAGTGGTTTTGAACGGTGCAAGGAATTTAAATAACATATGTATTGATCGCCTACAGAAAAATTTCACGCTTCAGCACAAATAACTGAAGCCACGGCTGCTCCATGGTTCCCGCTGACTAAAGGTGTGGCCAGGTGTGGGCACTAACATGCTGCACTCTAGGTACTAAGGTAAGTGTTCATATGCGGCGTTCAAGAGGTCGCCTTAGTGCCACACGTGTAGTTCACATTGCGGCTCGTTATGTCTTGCAAGAAGTCTAACGCCAATTGTATAACTTAATGTATTACCAAACATGCTACAGGTTTTGCAGCCTGCCGAACTTTGCGTTTGAATGCCAAAACACGCAATAAAGAAAGAAAGGCGCAGCCGTCGCATCAGCGAAGCGTGCTCGTCTCGCAGCCCAGATTCGATTCCCAACCAGACGGATATGTAGAAAAATTTTCATTTCAAAGCCACTTATTTACTTTGTCTACTGCAGCTTCCCTGAGAAATGTGATGCCAATCGCAGCATCTTTTGCGGCGTCTGCCATTTTTCGTCACGGCTCAGTTTCGCCAAGGTCGCCGCCAACGAAAACACCTAAGGATTTCGCCTTAATAATGCGTCACCGATATGGGAATCCGACTTCTTCGTCGAGCTCAGCAGCCCGGTGCCCCAGCCTCTAGGCCACGATCTGACACTTAATTTCCACGTGATGGAGCGAGGCAGTTCTTTGAAACACACGGCACGTGACCACTTCCTCTTCTTCTTTCCTCCTGACATCTCCCGCTTTGAGGCGCTGTATTAGACTGCACATGCTCCTCCCCCCCTTACACCCCACACCCCTCCGTCCCATCTTTTGTTGGTGGCGCTACCAGAAAGTACGGCGATTTCCCATTTTTCCAAAGCCAGGCTGCCAGACAAGCGAGTGACGCGCAGTCAATTTACGGCAAAACGACGATGCCAAGCAGACGCAGCATTGCGCTTCACTTCATTGACTGCAGCTGAGCGAGGACAGCGTCCTAGCGTTACGCGCAGTTCACAAAAGATTGCGCCGCTTCAGCTTGCCACGAACGCGAATTCCAGCCGCTCCCTATTTCTTTTAATTTTTGCAGAAGCGAGGCTATACAGCGTGTGTAAGTCTATACCTGCTCGCCAGAGATTTCCCCACCCGAAAGAGAGCCGACCAGAACACTCCGGACACCAGAAAGCTCTCGTGCGATATCACTCGCGTCCCAGAAGGGGGCGTCCAAGATGAACGCGCCACGCGCTCCGAATCTCGGTCGCGCTCAGCCATTTGCTTCGTGTGGACCTACGTGCGACAACGTGACAACGTTCCTGAGGCAGCTCGTGCATTTCGGGTACGTTCGAAGTTTCTCTAGTGTGTCTGATGTGGGCGTTTGCCTAAAAATTACCTGCTGCTTGTACCGACCCAGGCCTCGTCGCGCTGCTCTTGGTTAACCGTCAAGATCACCGGAACAAACCACCTCGGTGACAGTCCTCTCGGAAGCCTAATCTGTGCGCCACGAAGTGCGTCTGGTTCGAAGCCAAGGATCCACATCAGCGCACGTGAGTGAATGGCGACTGCGGATCTACCATGCACCTTAGTTTAGGGTTTATTTCGAAGCTTTGTTTCGAGATACCGTTTCGATTTATCTGAGATACACGCAGGCCGCGTGTATCTCAGATAAATCAGGGCCAATCTCGGAAATGGTGTAGCACCCTAGGTGGTCGAAATTTCCGGAGTCCCCCCCCCCCCCCCCCCCCACCCCACTACGGCGTGCCTCATACTCAGATCGTGGTTTTGGCACGTACAACCCCAGAATATTTAGGGGCGAAGCTCCTTATAGCGGCACCCGTTCGTCCCCGTCGTAGTAGGTAGCCACGTCTAGTTTTATGAATTGCTCAATAGATGGCGTTGTGTGTCCGTATATGTATGTATACCCATATATACATATATATGTATTGTAAGGCAGCAGCACAGCTGTTGTCTAGTCGCCTTTATTTGCCTGAGCCACGCACTGAACGAAGACGACGCGCCCAGTGATGATGATTATGTACAGGTGAAGAAGATGAAGGATTAATATTTTGCTCACACTAATTACCCCCTCGCGCGGAAGCGGCCAACCTGGCCGCTGGTTATAGCGGTGCGGTACGTCGTTGGAATGGCTTTAGGCGCGAAACGTGGACAATTTCTGTGCCACGGTAGCGGCCATCGGAAGGCGTGACAACGGGAGTGACGCGGTAGTTCACTGGCGAAGTTTGCTCTACAACAGTGTAGGGCCCTATAAAACGCGACTGAAACTTTTCGCACAGGCCAGGAACTCGAGTGGGTGTCCACAATAACAATTCATCGCCGGGACTGAACTGAACGACGCGGTGAAATGCATCGTAGCGAGTCTTCCGATCCTGTTGACTTGCCTCGGTGTTGAGGCGGGCGCGATGGCGACACGCGGCAAGGCGAGATATGAACTGCTCACTCACTGACGCCGACGATTTCACGGGGGCATCAAAAAAAGAGACGTCGAGGAGAGAGGTCGGTTGACGCCCGTAAACTAGAAAGAATGGTGAGTAGCCAGTAGTGCGCTGTGCAGCGGTGTTGTAGGCAAAAGTCACGAATGGCAGGATGGTATCCCAGTTGGTGTGGTCAGCGTTGATGTACATGGAGATCATGTCAGAGAGAGTTCGATGGAAGCGCTCTGTGAGGCCATTAGTCTGAGGATGGTAGCTGGTAGTCGTCTTATGGATGGTGTTGCATGTGCGGAGGACGTCCTCGAGTATCTTCGACAGAAACGCCTTGCCACGGTCACTCAAAAGGACGCGTGGCGCTCCATGTCGTAGAAAGATGGCTTCCAGGAAGAAAGTCGCAATCTCCTCCGCGGATCCTGAAGGTAGCGCAGCTGTTTCGGCGTACCTGGTCAAGTGGTCAACTGCAGTGACGACCCATCTCTTGCCGCTAGCTGATAATGGCAGCGGTCCGTAGAGGTCAATTCCGATGACTGCGAATGGAGCGTCAGGACAGGGAAGAGGTTGCAGCAGTCCAGCCGGAGGCTCCGGGTTGCGGTACTTGGGTCGTGGCAGTGGACAGGCGGAGCAAACGGCGACCCGAACGAAGCTCCAGTGGAACTCGACGTCGTAGAGGTCTAGGGGATCGAAAGCAATCTCCACCACTTTGTAAGGCAGCAGCACAGCTGTTGTCTAGTCGCCTTTATTTGGCTGAGCCACGCGCTAGACGAAGACGACGCGCCCAGTGATGATGATTATGTACAGGTGAAGAAGATGGATTAATATTTTGCTCACAGTATACGTATAGTATAACCGGAAGCCGACTTCCGCTTCCGGTTCCACTTCCGGTTCCGCTTCCGTTTCCACTTCCGTTTCCACTTCCGGTTCCGCTTCCGGTTCCGGAAGCCAGCTTCCGGCTTCCGGAGAACGCTTCCGGCGTTTTATGAAAAAAAAATTCCGAAAGTTGTGTCCGTAGCGCGCAATCGAACCAGGGACCCCTCGCTTCAGAACGCGCGGCGCTAACCTCTACGCCACGAAGCGCACATAGACACACGCACCACGATGGCAATAAATACCCAACATTAACGAAAGGCCGCGTTTCTAGCGCGTTTCTAACGCGTTTGTGCTAGCACGTTACGGCCCGTGTAAGAAGCTGGTGTAAGACGCTTTGGCCTCTCCGCCTTACCTTCAACGCGTTTCGAACGCGCTGCCCAAGGCGGTGGCAAGTCAAGTTCAAGTCGAGGAGCGTTTATGAATACGGGGGGTATACTCTCTCAGCAGTCATGGGATGGCGTCGGCAAATGCGGTGCACGTTCCGGCATGTGTATATGACTGCGTAAGACGCTGTGGCCGCTCCCCCTTACTAGAGAGTACTGCACGTTTCTAACGCGTTTGTGCTAGCGTCCCCTTAAGCGGGAGATCCGATGATTCCCTCCGGAGCTTCGCCCACTCATCATCATTCACCCCGTGGATATGCTGCTGATTTTTTTAATGGTCTAGTCGAGTACGTGACCGCGCATGATGCGCTACAGAGCGCCAATGCTCATTGCAGGGTAAACACGGGTGTCGTCGGGGCTTTTCTGGTAATTTATTATAGTCGCTTTGGTGAACAATGTCTATCTAAGTTCTTTGTCTTTGCCTGTTTCTCCGGTTTTCGCGTCGCTTTGTATAACGCAGCGATTTTGTGCGAGCATCACTTTTGGTGCTAGCCCCAAGGATTTTGGAGAGGAAGTATTAGTGTATATTATTATAATGCTTCTTTAGCCTCCTAATCTTTCTTTCTATTATGTGTTTTCTGTGCTGGCTGTCTCCAGTTATTCAAGATGAAAGCATACCAGCTACCAGAGTTATTCACAATAGAATACTGCGATTTAGGCATGCGTTAATTAAAGCACTCCTTATAGTCGAAAATGATCCAGGTAGCCACATTAACGCATGCCTTGTAATTAAATTGCGCTTTTTCTCCACGATGCCGAAGATTTTTATTGCGATAGCAATTATATGGACACTCAAAAGCAGATTTCTGCTGTCGGCGTCGCCGTCGTCGTCGCCGTCGCCGTCAGGTTCCGTATGACGTCAATGGAGATGAAATCGTCGCCGCGCGCCAAACGCTGTATGTGCGAGTGAAAGGGCGCGAGGGGCGCGCGCTTTCACGGGGAGTGAACGCACGGCGGAGAACAAACGCGCGTTCTGCGCCGTGCTCCCTTAAGCGCTGCAGAAGTAGGCGTCTCTTTCCTCCTTTACAATCACCATATATGTAGAGCAAACGCGCCTTCTTCCGACGCGCGAGAGGCCGTGGGGGAGGTTAGGAGGGGGAGGGAAGGGAGGCGACGTTTAGCTGCGGCACCAAGTGCCTATTTATATCAGAGGCTCCGGCAACAGTCACCAACGCCGCACGCATTTTGAGCGAACGCGGGCAAAATGCCGACGGCGTCGACAACAGTTCTGCGTGTTGCCGGTGCTGCTGCATGTCCAAGTTTATACAGCTGATAAAGCTAATATCATTACTCTGTATGATATTATTAGTAAACTTAATTGTGTTTACTAGTGACCTTCACGTAAGCATGGATGATAATTCCCAGACTGACTCTCTATTCATAGATGTTTCGAAGGACTTTGACAGTGTTGCACACGGTCGTCTGTTTTCCAAACTGTCTTGCCTTAGCCTTAACCTCGACTCCCTTACCGTCTCATGTCTTCGTAACTTCTTGTCATTTCGTAAACAGTTCACAGTCATTGACAACTACTTTTCTGATACGTCTAATGTTACGTCCGGTGTACCTCAGGGTAGCGTGCTAGGTCCACTTTTATTTCTCATTTTCATAAATGACCTTCCTTCCGGTATTTCATCGACAATTCGGTTGTATGCGGATGACTGCGTCGTATACAGACAAATTCATGCGCATCATGACCACATCACTCTTCAACAAGACCTTGATCGAATCTCCCATTGGTGTTCCTCATGGCAAATGACTTTAAATACAGAAAAATGCAAGTTAATTACCTTTAGTCGTAAACGTATGAATTCTTCATTTAACTACACGCTTAACAACCGTTCTCTTTCCAGCACATCCTCATATAAGTATCTAGGCGTCCATCTTACACCAACCCTTTCATGGTCAACTCATATCACCACAATTACAGCAAAAGCATCGCGTACACTCGGCTATCTGAAGCGTAATCTTTACAGTGCTCCTCAAACTACTCGCAAGCTAGCATATCAAACATTTGTTCGCCCTCAACTTGAATATGCTGCGCCCATTTGGTCACCTTACCAAACTTATCTAATCAATGACCTTGAAGCTATTCAGAACCGTGCCGCTCGTTTCATCATCAGAGATTATAACATACATTCTAGCGTAACAAGCATCAAGACAGCACTGGCACTCCCGCTTTTAGAAAAACGTCGAACTATTTCGCTACTTTGTTTATTGCACAAAATAGTTCACAGTGAACATTCGTTTTCCTTAACCTTAACTCGTCCATTCCGTTCATCAAGACGTCTGCATAATGAGCATAGCTTTCAAATGCGCAAATGAGGCCTTAGCCAGGCCACGAACGCTGCTCCGCCTCTTTGGCAAAGCTAACGCGTTTAATTCATCCGCCCTGCCACAGGCTATTAAATATTGGACTGACCTTCCTGACACAATTGCTAATATTGTTAATCCAGTGATTTTTAGACAAGAGTTAAGTGCCCATTTTAATTGTTGATTTCGAATTCATTTTGCGATTATGTCATGTGAACGTGTTTTAAATTGATTTACCTGTATATTTACAGATTTCTTAATCCAGCCTGAATTGTATAAATTGGAAATAATCTTTATAGCTAACTATTGTATAAGTTGTATTTTGGTGAATTCATGTATAACAGGATTTTTCCTCCTTTTTATTTTATTGTTTAACCTTTTGTAACCCCCCTCACGCAATACTCCACTTGGGAGCCTGTGAGGACCTTGAATAAATAAATAAATAAATAAATAAATAAATAAATAAATAAATAAATAAATAAATAAATAAATAAATAAATAAAGCTCTCTACAAATTTGCTATCGCAATTGATGCTTCGCCTTTTAGGTGAAACTGCGACAACTTTTTTTCTCTTTATTAGGTTCTGCATCGAGATAATAATAATAATAATAATAATAATAATAATAGTAATAACATTACTTTAATCCGCAAAGTTACAAAGAAAGCAGTGTATATGTCAGGCCTGCCAAAGCTACATAGGGCTTGAACGGCAGTGCCTGGCAGGCAGCGGAACCAAACAGTTATTGCAATTGACATGCTTTTCACTTTTAAAGTAGTCTATGGAGGGGGACAGAAGGAAGCGAGTAGTTCCCCGGGGGCGACTAGTCACTTTGCCTGAGCCCTTTTTTACCTTTTATTTGGTGTGAGCACGCAAGGCACTTTGAGACAATTTATTAAAATATTAAGGAACATAGCAGTCTCGTAATCTCTTGTCATATCTTGTACAACGCCTGGGTACGTGGTAAAGATCCTTAGGCCGCAGACAACGTGCGAGAACGTGCTTTACCTTGAAAATACTACTTTCTCAGAAATGCCAGCACAACAGTTACCTGTAGTAGTTGATTAAAGTCCGGCATAAATATGGTTTTGAAAACGTCACTTTTGTCATTAAAGATTAAATCACAGCTGATGTTCTTTACGATAGAACGGAGAATAGAGTTCACCCTAGTCTGCCAAGGAATTGCGCAATTACCATGCAGTGTTATGTTGTACCTTAATACACAATAACACAAGGCATGTACAACTTTTCGAACAGAAAGGGGCATATAATACCTCAAACTGTATAGCACACAAGATACTGCACGAAGTCGTTTGCATACATAATCTAAGTGGGAGTTCCAGTAACGATCACTATCGAAGTACAAACTGAGCTATTTTACAGAAGTCACGTAATCTAAAAGTTTACACAGACAAGGAGACCAATTTGAATTGTGTAGCACAAACTGATTATCGATGTCTAGTTTTTTTTTCAGACGATTGTGAAAACAAATAGGTTTTGTCTTTGACGTATTAATATTAAGTTAGAGAACTGGCTCATAGCCTTAACCGCCATTGCTGGACAGGAAGTAATAGCGTGGATAAAGTTTGTTGATTGAACTATAATGACAGTCACATCTGCAGTTAATTGGATACAATCCAACAGGCACCAAACGAACTTTCCGTAAGGCAGTACTGTGAATAAGAAGAACCAGTAACGAAATTTCTTGCCGCCATAAAGCTGTCATCTAACCAAGGTGACGGTGAAAACGCGCAGTAAGACATCAATGATGGCGATAGTCAACTTTATGAATATGAAAGACCAGCAACGCAGTGTGCGTCTTGACCTCAAAGCCAGCACATATTCAGGGTGTCGGTGAAAAGGCGTAGTAAGACCAGCGGCATTTGATACTTTTTCTTATGGTCACGAAACTTCCCCGAAAGTTTTATATAGGGACAGAAGGTGGTGGCGCCAGCGGCACTGGCATGCGCAGAAGGTTTTTTCCCCTGTTTTTTATGACACGCAGGACATTAGGCAATATAAGAATAAGAGCTTGGTAGCTCAACCTACCGCCCCGTTCCAAAGGAGACGCTCATAGCATCCATCCATTCAACCATCCATTTGGGGCTAAGTTAAATTTTGGCCCAGAGAAAAAAGTAAGATGTATACAAAAGATGCTTGGGTGAAAATCATGTATAGCATACCTGATAAACTCAAACGGCTAGGGGACTATTTGTCACCACCACGTTTGATTTTATCAGGTATGTCATGCGTGCTTTTCATTGAAGTATAAGAATATTTTCATTCAAGCATGTGACGCTGCCACGGTGAACTGTGGCCTAGCGGTGACCCGTGAACTTGCAAAGACCCGTGGACAGGTTGCCGCCACGGAATGGGCTGCGGCTCCGGGACTGGCTTAGTTGCTGGAACAGGCTGTGATCACGTGACTGGCAGCAACCCCTGAACCTAAAACCACCTGTAAAAAAATTACGAAAGGACGTTCGTCACACTCGTTTGTCGCGCCGCGCGATGAGAAAAAAAGACGCAGGAAAAGCCAGTCTGACTCGGGATTCAAAATGCAAACAACATTTATAACCAAATCCAAACTACATCGGGACAGGACGTTACGGCACAAGACACACATAACACGCTAAAAGAGCTAAAGCTGGTGGGAGTCCAAAAAAACACACAGTTCGAAAGATGTAGCAGCTCACAGTACGAGGACAGGTTGCGGGAGTGAGGGGCGATGACGTGACGACGTCGGACACGCGTCGATGTTGGACGGTGAGGAGATGGCTCTTGACGAACTGGAGAGGACCGCTCAGCAGCCAGCCTGCATCCGAGCCGCACTGCACGCTGCAGGAACGGTCAGCCTGCCCAGCGGACAGCTTGCGCTCGAGCCGCAGTGCTCGGCGCAAATCAGGCCTTAGCAGGCCACGAACGCTGCTCCGCCGAACAGCTGGCCAAGGAGACGCCTTGCCCGCGATCCGCAATGTTCGCGGCAAGTGCTAGCACAGCAGGCCACGCCACGCACCGAGCTGCAGTATTCGTGTTGGCGAACGCCTTTGCCAAGGGCAACGGTCGGGCGGCAGCTCCAGGGACGGCCGCGTTCCTTGGGGCCTTGATTGTCGTCGTCCGACACGTCGGCCTGCTGTCTTGCGTCTCCCGTTGACTAGGCGCGTCTCTCGCCACGAAGCATTTCGCCACGCGCTCGCCATATGTGGCCCAATCGAGGTATGACGCATCTTCGAAATACCACTGGGCCATCGCTGATTTGGCGGGATCACTCCAATGCGTGGTCCACTCGCGAAAGAACGCGTGCACACTTCGTCGTCGTCGGCGTCGTTTTCTTTCATTCATCACACCACCCCATAAACTGAGAGTGCCTTCTGGTCAGCCGGTGGTTAGGTGACCGGCGGAAGACCAGATGGCGGCTCATGAAGCGCTTGCGCTGTCATTATTGTCGCCGTTCAGTTTTCCCATTGGGCCTCTGCATCTTAAAGTGTATCTTGTATCCAATTGGCGATGGTAGTGGCCTTGCCGTGGAGCTTGCACATCTGTACCGTCGCACTTCGAGCAAACGTTTGCCAGCAGTACAAGAAAATTACATGCTTGGTGCCAACTGTCTTTTTATGACGTGTCGCATAATTGTACTGCAAATTGGGCACTTTTGCTAAAAAGTAGCCTACAGAGCTTGTCGAATCACACTACTACCGACAAATTGTCCACTGAAGCCTCATTTGCAAGAAAAAGCACAGCAATACCTTCAATAATTGAATTTATTACAATTACCCTCTGACTTACCAATTGCATGGCCTGTTAATATATTGGAAAGTAGAAGGGAATTGGCGCGAACCTCAAGTTTCATGTTTCAACATTTGAACACCGCCTTGTAAACCGACATATTTGGTCTCAAATGACCCGTTGAACTTATATGATTACGCAGGCATCACTGCGAAGCACGGCGCACTGTACAACCCTTTTGTGGCGTAAAAGGGAGGCGTAAAGTGAAGCTGCCGTCGCATTTTTCCCTTTACGCGAATTTATTCTTATTGATGCGGTGTGCAGCTCCCGATTGGATGCAATATTCTCTTCAGCAGCTGGGGCGAGACGGGCGGACTGACAGTGCTTACTTGGCCGGTGGTGACTATGGAATGGCAGCGACCCACGGAAAGGTAGCAACCTCTCGATTGGCTGCTGCTCCGGGAGTGGACGCGGTAGCCCCGGAATTAGTTGCAGGGCCTGGTCCTCACTGGGTTGCACACCCGGGATTGGCTGTGGTCTTGGGACTGTCTGGGACCTTGAGACTAGCAGGAACCCCTGGACAGACAGCGACCCCTTGAGAGCGAGCCACCCCCGGACGGATGAGGCTCTGGTACGGCGGAGGTCAGAAAACTGGCGTCAAAAACAAAGGGGCCAATGGCGCCTCCTAGAGCAGCTGTTTGTTGTTGAAGGTGCGTGTTTTAATTCAGATTGTACTTGTTATAACGCCGATTGCAATGCTCTCTTCAACGTGTAGTTGTTTCACTTATCACGTTCACGATTAGTGTTACCATACTTTTTGAAGTGCATTTCTAAAGCGAAATCAGAAATTGGCAAAATTTGCGTTTATTTTGCGGATGCTTTAGGTAACACAAATTTTAGGCAACACAGGCGTTTTCGAACACTATATTATATGCGAGCATGGGCATGTCAGATAATTTTTATCGAAACGCACCACATTTCTCTAAGGTCCGTGTGAGTAAGGGATAATGAGTAAATTTACCAGTGGTGCAGTGGGCTTTTTCTTTAGTATTGCTAAAATTTACTACAGCTGAAATTTGGCATATACACTCATATTGTCAGGTTACAAATTCAGCATGTTTCAAAAGAACGCAAGAAATCAGGTTTGCTTCGCAGGCAAATAAATGTCCTTGATCCCACGTTATCAGTGAAAGTTGCCAAGTTCTCGGCGCTCCTTGAAAGATAGCGAAATTCAGCAAGACACACAATTTCTGATGATAACGAGACCTTCTTGCAGGTACCTTGGTCTACATGAAGGCTCTTCGCAGTATTTATTTGTCCAAAACACATGTGATACAGAAGTAGTGTGTTCAGGCTTCGCGTGAACGAGTACGCCATCCTACAGTTTTCTTTATCTTGTGCTTAAGCTGCAGCCTTTGCAATATCATAATAAAGGGAGTAAATGTCCACCAACTGACGCTAATTAGTGAAAGTGCATTATCCGGAGTGTTAAGGCCAACTTGAATAGGTTTCGAAAAAACAGAAACTTGCATTTTGCTTGTAAGCACACCCTCAGGGCAACCCTTTCTGCATAAAAATCTGAGTCCACGTGTCCCACAGCAAATTTCGGCCGCTTGCTTGCATGGGCTTCCTGATAAAGAAATTGCGTTATAGAAGGCAATTCTGAAAGAAACTTTCTATCCTAGAAGTCCCTAACATGTCGGCATTTGTTCTGTCCCGTCGTTGCAAAAGTCGGCAGGGGCTAAGCTGACAAATTTGTCGCTAAACAGAGAAGTAGCTAAATTTAGCGACAAAATCGCTAAAACAATAATACTCCTACGTTAGCATAAAAACTGCCTGTCAGGCGTTTCGCATCATTGTCTTGGTCCTCCTTGTCCCATGAGACAGTCATGTGGGGGATCATTATCAAGTGAAAATATTCCAACATTACAAGGCAAATGCAATGTTGAGGATGGCAGGTAAAAAGCCCTTTGGAGGTTCGACTGGTCCTGTATTCTATACACTTGGCACAGCAGTGGTAAAAAAACACAAAAATGGTTTTAAAAAGCCCATAAACAAAGCAATGTAAGGTTTCCAAATGAGTTTTAAGAGATAAGCGATATGGAAAAATTTTTGAGGGAAGAATGTGTAACAACATTTTAAATACTAGTCCCTAAGTATAAGAACGTAGTGTAGCCTTAAATTTGGGAGGGTTTCTTTTTCCAACATCACTGTCTATACCTGTTAAAAATTCAATAACCTCGGTAAATTATTTTCAAACATGTTTGCTATAATTAGTCCTATGTATTAAACATTTCATGTTTCTGTGCGGCGGCCGTTGTGGCAGGTACATTGTGATTCAGGTTGGTGATTTCCACTAACGTAAATTGATCTTTCTTTATGCTGAAGCAATACTCCCTTAAGAGTCTCTATCTGTAAAATTCATGAATATTCCTTATGTTGTACCTATCGAAGATAGGTGCGGTGTGTTCAGTTTTGGTTCATTGGAAATGATACGTAGCGTCCTTTTCGCCATGACCAGTACATTGTTAAAATCTGATTTCGTACCCCATACTAAATGACTGTAATTGATCTGCAAGGCAAGCAAAGCATTATAAAGCAGTATGTTAACAGAAGTGGGGAATGAATATCTATTGCTGCTTAGCATACCAACTGTGATGCTGCGCTTCTGGAGAATTGAGTCTATGTGGTCATTCCATTGCAAGTTCTTGGAGAAGGTTACACCAAGAAATTTAATTGTATTCACAGCCTCAATATTCAGACTCAAACATTATATTGTGATAATGTGGTATTTCTTTACCTTACGTTGTTGTGAGTACCTGTCTATTATAGACACATTATGTTTTAAAGTTCAGAGCTCGCAATTTCCGTATATTGTGTTCGGTGTTGGTGTTTACCTGAGCGTTTGTGAATTACACAACTGCGCCATTCGTGGCGCGATGCAATTAGTGTGTTTAGTAAGTTTGGTAGGGAGTTTTGATAGATATGAAATACAAAACGAGATGAAATGATGTAGTTATGCTTTTTATCGATCACAGAAGATTCCGCGCTTGTTAATGCAGCCAGGAAATTGTGATGATGCTATTGTTAACTCTACTACATCCTCGCATTTGTGTACTTGGTGCTTCCGTCTTTCAAGTGTTAAAAGACAACTTTGGTTAGGGGATTTTGCAGCTGGTTATGGGCCACTGGATATGTACGCAGTCTTGGCTAATACACATTATTGGATGTGGAACTGTGAATGTGCCTGAATTGACAAACACAATACGCGTATGACGAAAGAAATAAAGTTGGCAACGAAACAATTATGCAGAATGTCCACTGCCGCTAAGTAAGCGTATGGATTGTGCCACTTGCTTATCTCCATGCGGCCAGGTGTCATCAGAAATCTTATCAAACTTGATCCGACCAGCAAAAACCTTTATCAACTCTGATCGGTGCTTATGAACCTTATCTAACTCGATGCGATCCTTCTGAACCCTTAGGTTTCTATCGAACTTATCGTACTTGATTCGACCTTTATGAACCCTTCGTCGTTGTTATCAACCTTATCGCAAGTAATCGGGCCCTCATCAACCCTTTTTGGTAGTTATCGACCTTATCGTACTTAATTCGACATTTATTAACGCATAGAGGTGGTTACCAACCTTATCGCAATTAATCGGACCCTTATGAATCATTATCCGTCCTTATCAGTCTTCTCGAGCTTGATCCGGTCCTTATCAACTCTTGTCAGACCTTCTCAAAACTCATCGGACCATTATTGCCCTTATCACTTCTTAGCGCATTAGCCATCTGCGTCGAACTGTTATCAATGGTCATGAGACCGATATAACCCGTCATCACTCCTTATTATCTTTATCCAATCATTAACTGCTTACCTGTCAGTGATGAGCCTTGCGAAACTATTCGAAACACTGCGAATAATATAAGCGATGTAGAGGTGCTTTTACTGACGTCATTCGTGTACCACATGCTAACCCGAGCGTGTTTTTTGTTACTTTAATATTTTAGTTAAAACCACACAACAGCAGTCTCCCTTGTACGGGTACAGTAATTTTTCAGTGTAATTGGTTAAGAGCGTTCAGGTTGGAGAAGAGCGCCGTTAGAATGCATTTGAGAAAGAGCAAGCATCGATACCCTTCAAAAAATGAAGTTTTTAAATGGATTCAGACGATTTCAAGAGTCAGATAAAGCGGATATCACCAGAAGGATTTTAGTGCTAGCGTTACCATTTGACCGTCTGTGGAAGGAAAGCAGCTAGTGACGAGATCAGCAGGTGGAGATCAGCAGAAAAAGGTTGGAGTATTGGTTAAGAGAAAGTGACCGAGATGGGTAAGTTATCGTAATAGGCATGGATAACTTCACGGGATCAAGTAAACGTAGACACAATGGTAATACATTATATTGACACGTACGCATATCACACAGATTACTTCCATAGTTGTCACCTCAATGACACGAAGGTTCTGTCAGTATGGATAAGATCGTCAGTGTCGCTCTACAGCCGGACAAAAGGAACTGGAACATTATATAGTGAGCAAGACATGCTTTTGTGGCGATGCTTTGTCTGCATCGCCAATTTATATAGAAGCAGGAATAATGAAGCTGTCGGGGATCAGGTGCGTAGTGAGGTGCCTTGAAGTATGGAGAACGTGGAGGCGGCCGAGGCCAGAGCATTTACTGTGCGCCCCATGGGGCCTTGGTCCAACTTTCTGAAGTTGAAATGTGGGAGACGCAGGTGAATGGTGATAAACATGCTCGGGGACAGATCTGGTATGCTTGGATAGCATCAGAGTAACCCTCCACAACTAGCAGTACATGCGGCCGCGACGCTCCTCTATGCGGTTCTATGTAGCGTCATTAGAAGGGTCAGTGTCTTGGCCGGCGTGATGAGGTTCGCATTATGAAGGCGCAGAGAAGGGTATGGGGGAGGGAGCAGCGCTTTGAGGTTTGCGCGACGTTACTTTCGGTGCCCAGACTGCTGCGCACTCCGGCAATACGTTTCATGCCACGGTATGGGGGTGCACGGTGTAGAGGTTTCACGAGCTAGGTTACGAGCTTCCTCAGTAACCGGGACTCCTGGTGGCCAGGCTCCTGCACAAGCTGGACATGCAGGCATGAGGGGGTCTGCATGTGGGATGTTAATGTCACTCGGAGGTTGGGTGGCACAGTGCTTAATTCGAAAGCCCGACGGACACTTTTGGTATCGCTGCATAAAGTAATTGTGTGTTTGCTTTGGTAACGCAGGCAAGTAGCTTGCCTTGGCAAGGACGTCAGCGTCAGTGGGGGTTGAGTCTGCTTCGTGATGACGCACGATGTTGACACCTGGGCCGACAACTGCCGTGGTGGTTCTGTGCGTGGTGTGAGTAGCATCGACCTAATATGTCTCAGGTGAGGGAGTTTGGTGGTTCTCAGCTCTGGCTTGGCGACGTCCATTGTTATCTTCCGGATTATTATTCTATGTTACGGGGAATATACAAGTCTTGGAGCTCGTAGCGGAAGATTTAGAGGAATAGCAGGGAGGCTACTGGTGTCATAGCCCCGTTCACGGAGGATTTCGCGGCCTTAATGAAAGGAGGCGAGATGTTGTTTGCCCTGGAGGTGCGCTTGCAGCTTATCGTAGAGCGTGCTATGGATTGCAGCCACTCGAAGGTAAGTGGTCATGGCAGAGCGGGGTACTCTCATTTCAATGCGGCGGAACTTTCGAAGTGCTACTTCGAGGAGGCGGCATTCTGTACTTCTGATGGTGACGTAAGGGAGGCCGCACATGATGCGTGAATAGATGGTACCTTTCACTATTTTGTTTAGCTCTAGTTCATGGAGACCTCAACACCTTTTGGTGATAGCAGTGATCATGTAGGGGACCTGACTGATTTGTGTTAGTGTGCGCCAAAGTTGTTCGCAGTTGCCACCGCCTTGTTGCTACATAAATCCGACAAGAATGACTTTATGGGAGAGATGAGTATTGACCGCCAAATTGCCAAATTAAGCTCGATCAGGCGCCGATAGGTTTCGCGTTTGCTGGTGTTAGGATTAGGGAGTGTAATGTACTCCCATTCTTCCTGAGAGCATGCAACTCCAAATGTGCGAGTTTATGAATCGATGACATCCAGAGCAGCGTGTACGGACTTCACTCGGACTTGGTGTAACGCACCAATGCGAGATGTCATTGGCATATATGGAATGTGTTTCGAAGAAGGAATATGCGTTTTATAAGTTTCATAGTGAGACTGAAAAACATTGGAGAAAAGACAGAGCTTGGAAGGTTCCTCACTAGACGCGATAGACTTCGGACGACTGGCTGTCCTGTTCTACGAAGCGAATAGCACGGTCTCTAAGAAAGTCACTGACGTACGAGATCATGAGCATACCAGACTTATGTAGACGACGTTTTTGAGGGTGGCGTGCCCGTAGTCGAAATGATGAACGTCGTCGAAAGACTTCTTCACGTCCACACCGACAATTGTGCGGAGTTGGGCACTAATTGCATGGGTATAAACCCTTTCGTAAATAAGCAGTGCAACGTTCTGAGTGCGAACGTGCGTCCGGAAGTTGATCAGCGAGATTGATTGAAAAAACAGTAAATTTGATTCAGAGAACACAAGAAAAGAAACAAGCATTAAAATAGGACCAAATATTTCAAAAATAAAAATGTACAATAAGTCAGAGCGTGGCAGCTTGCAAACATTGCCCCAGCTGGATTCTTTGGGTAAAGCCGTAGAGAAGCAAATATTCTCAACAACGAGATGCCTGGCTACTGCACGAAGAACTCTGGAAACAAAACAGCTGATTGTAACAGGATGAAAACACATCCAGCCAGAACAAAAACAAAATAACACTCCATTGAGTATCCGTATGAGATTTGAATGCAAAGCATTCTGACTTCCTAATTGGTTACGCCCATGATACGTGATGTCAGACATTACCACATCTCCTTCACAACTTTACCTTAATCCACCTTGCTCTAACTTGTACCTACCTTAATCCACTTTAATCCACCTTAGTCTACCTTGCTCTAATTTGTACTAACTTCAATCCCCTTGAATTCACTTTACTTCGCTTTAATCCACCATTATTCACCTTGTTCTGATTTGGATCAACCTCAATCTACATTATTCCACTTTAATCCATCATACTCCATCTTGTTCTAATTTGTACCAACGTTAATCTACCTTCTTCGTTAGTTACTTAACAGCGCAACACAAAACACGGACAATAGGAAGGAAAAAACGACAACGCTGGCGCTTACTCTCAACTGACATTTTCTTGAAGAATGGTATAACATATATAGGTGCCAAAATCAAATAATCATGACATGCGCGAGACACAGAGATACATACGGTACTACTTCGCTTTTTTTTCTTTTTTTCTCTTACTCAGTTTTACCACCATTGT
Source organism: Dermacentor silvarum (assembly GCF_013339745.2). Taxonomy (NCBI): domain Eukaryota; kingdom Metazoa; phylum Arthropoda; class Arachnida; order Ixodida; family Ixodidae; genus Dermacentor; species Dermacentor silvarum. Next base: position 84,864,728 of record NC_051163.1, on the reverse strand, counting down.
CATGTGTACTCATGACACCACGAACCATAGTTTCACACACAAATGAAATGATCACTTCAGGGTAACCAGCATCCAGTAAACGGTTGACCTGATACAAACATCCTTGTACATATGCAAGCACGACTTCTTAGGTGCAGCGTTTGGGAACGTCTTCGCTATAGCCCATTTTACAACATTTGAATGACTGGATTTATAGTTCAAAATGGGCTTCACCGACCAGGGATCATATTTCTAGCACACACAACTTTTACCAAAAGTTAATCTTAGGTTTAGAAGCTGCAGTTGATGACTTTTAGAGACTTCGAAAGTAAGATCAAGACCCATGCCAAGCTGCCTGAATACTGTTATAATTTTGTCAACACCCTCGGGGTGAATGTCACTATTGATAAGTATAAAGGAATCAACATATCGGAAAACCCCACACGAAAGCTTTTCAAGGTGCATCTCTAGTTGCCTGTCAATATAACCTAGAACTATGTCACTGATGATAGGAGCCACACATGACCAATGCATACCTCCGATTTTGTGTACATAAAGACCCCCTCACCACAAAGCAAAGGTAAACATCAAGTAAAAAGACAGAATTTCAAGAAAAGCTTGTATTGAAATACCGCAACCATTAATGAAGGATCCTTCATCATTGCATTACACTGTGGAGTCTCAAACGCCCTTCATAACCTGGGCATGTGTAAGGGAGTAATATAAGTTTTCCACATCTACACTGAAGGCACAACAAATCTCCAACGAACTACCTTTCAGGTACTTGCAGATAGTATCAGAATTGGCTATACTGAAAGGGTCAACTATTTTAAGCGCACAAGATTCTTCTGCAGAAAACGCAACACAATCAACAGCCAGCTGCCTTTTTACGAGACTATAGCCCGGAAGGGCATGTCAACCTAGTGCGATTGTAAAACACATATTTCGCTTTCTTTACGCTAGCTGTTAAAGGTGGTAAATTTATTTCTTCAAACAAAGATAGTGCTTGCTGCTTAACTTTCACAGCTTCAGCTTTTAGAGCTTTAAAATTTTCCACAACTGCTACCTCAGACTTTTGCGAATACAAACCAGAATTCATAACAACGAAGTACCCTTTTTTGTCAGTTACTAACACATGCAATTTGTTTTCACAACGAAAATGAACAAGGAGCCTAAGCACGTCCTTGCCACCCCGCCGTCATCCCGTCCCCGCAATAGCGTCTACACACTCTGAAACACACCTGGAACCTTCGTCGTCTTTGGCACATCTTGAGACACCGGCCTTGGTGTGGCCACCTTCTTGAACAGGGTTCAGGTGAGGCATCGAAGCAGTACTTCGGGCCGACACCCAAGACCTGCTTGTATTCCGAAGGAATGTGCGTCGTCCTCAGGTTAAGCACATGGCCGTGGAAATGTTTTCCTTTCTTCTTCACAAGCAGCGTAGGACGAACGCTGCGCCAAAGGAATTCGCTGGTGAAATTAGCTATGTTGCACCACTGCCAGTGAATGTGGGGCACCCTCTAGATGACTTGCATACGCGATTCGAAGCAAGCCCTTAAGAGTTCTAACTTGTCGCCACCAGTCGGACTTGAGAAATTTGCACAACCTTCGTGAATGACCAAGCGAAGGCTTCTGCCGCCCGCTCAGCACTGGACCTCGGCTGCGCAGATTCTTTGTCTGACGTGCCAAGATGCAACCCTGACCTTACACCCACACATGGCAATCATGGCGGCCAAACAGGCTGGGTTATCGAGGTTTGAGCTGACATAAAGAGCCCTGAGTACTAGTATTATACTGCATCAAGACGGCAAATTGGCCCACTTGGTTAGGATTTATCGTAACGTTGGTAAAAGCACAACACAAGACACGGAAACTTGGAAGAACAAAACTTCAACGTGGCACTGACTGCCAACTGATTGTTTACTGAACAATCGTCAACATATACAGGTTATAGACTCGCATTGTCTAATTCGCGAACGGAATTATATATGGCTACCTGGAATATGGTGGCCGCCCACCTTCGGGAAGGAACAGTTTAGTCTCATTTAAAGTTTATTCACTCAATCAGCGGAACTCTTGTTATTGACCCCGCATGAAAGTCCTAGAAAGTGCCAACCTTCCTGTCACTGTGTAAAGTGTCGGGCACTCAAAAATTGCAAATTTTGAGCATTTAAGAAGAAGGCATAACGTATTTTCTAGGGTTAATTTGTGCAAATGAGAATATTTTACACAAGAAAAGAGAAAATTATCGGCTTCAGGTTCGCCGGAGGAGAAACTGGCTGGTCAGAGAACCAGACCAGCTTTTGTCGGTGAAACCTTCGAAATGGAAATCGATGGCGTAACCTAGTAACTGCGATTTCGAGTGTTCGTGTTTGACAGAGTTTACGGTTTCCCTTATGCGACAAGTGTTCAAAATCTCAGGAGTTTATGAAATAGGAGGCCTAAAATTCGCACAGTACCATTTCTCTCCTGAAAGCTTGTTCCTATGAAGAAAGGTAATGCCGGTAGTACTTGAATAATCGAAACATTTCGTTGTTGTTGTTGCCTCAAAACATGGCTCGTACCCACAGGGGGGATTGGCCACATTACATTTGAAATGTGCGTCTAACAAAACAAAATGGGAGAAAGGCACATTTAATACAAAGCAATATTCAACTCAATGCCAACAGAAAATTTGAGAGGGCATATTCATAAATTTAGGGGAAAAATAAAGTGAAGTGTCCCACGGTCGGCACCCTAGCAGTGAAGCCTTCCTGACGCTTCAATAAACTTGTGGATAGCAGAAATCATCGACCCATGGCTTGTGCCTAATTGACACGCACCAAAGGACAAAATGTTTGGTGTAGTAAGCGCTAAACCCAGCTTACTTGTAGGATATATGAGGAACATTCTGCGGAGGGAGGAGAAGCGGCGGCAAGAAAGAAAGAAATGGTCCATAGTTTCTGGTTCATTACAAAAAGAACAAAGGTTAGTTATAGACAAACCAGATCTATGAAGGTAAAAATTTAGGCGGGGAAGTCTGCAACGGTCGCTTGATAATGTCACCTCGCATTGTCGTGAAAGGCATTTGCTCGTGTTCCACGGGAAATTTAGATGTCGAAAATCCTCTGCGGAAAGTAGGGATGATTTAGTACAATTTAGAAATAAAAAGCGTTTAAATCTAGTTCCTGTTATACAAGCGAAATAAGGAAAGATATTTAAGACAGGACCATTTAGTGACAATGATGCGAGCGAGTCAGCTGATTCATTTAAAGAAATTCCGCTATGACCGGGGACCCATACAAAGCGGACTTCAGTCAAATTGTCTGGAACAAGAGTCGAAAATATACTCAGTAGGTGTGAATGATTTGTAGAAGTTAAATGTGTACAAACCGACAGCGCATCGGTAACAATTATTACTTTCGATGTCTGAGTCGATGTCAATTTTCTAATGGCTAGAATGATGGCCAGAAATTCTGCAAGAAATATTGGGGTGTAATCTGCAAGACGAAGAGCAAAAGACCAGTTAAGCTGATTTGGAAAGATGCCCACTCCTGCCTTCTTTGCATTTTGTGTAGCGTCCGTAGAAATAACCACTTGAGACTGAAATTGATTAAGATGATCTTGAAGGAGACCTTCAAGTATGCGTGACGGACGAAGTTTAGCGTGTTTTGGAAAAATATCATCAAAAATCAAGTTCACCTTCAACGAATCAGTTTTTGGAGAAATCAGGCACGGTAGGCGAATATGAAGTTTTGATAACAGCGTTTGAACAAAAGCAACTTGAGGTTGTCGATAACGCCGCCAATGTGTTCGGAAAAATAAATCGGGATAATTGATGAAAATGGATTGCAAACGGGATAGGGATGCATCATAAAGCTTTAGAAAAGTCACGACAGTAAGTTGCTTAAGCCTGGACTCAAGCGGGAAAATTTCAGCCTCCAGATAAAGCACATCATTAGCCACAAAACGTGGCAACCCAAGACAAAGACGTAGCGCTTGCCTTTCTAGCAGTATTAAAGGTCTTAGCTTGTATGCTGCACATCCTGAAAAAAGAGCACAGCCGAATTCGAGAATAGGGCGGACGTAGAGTTTGTAAATCATCAGCAACGTAGCCGTACGCATACCCGTCTTTTTATTACTGAAACAGCGCAAGAATGCCATTGCACGTTCTCCTTTCCTAGCATTTGTTTCGATTTGCTGTTGCCAGTTTAGTGTACCATCATAGGTTATCCCCAAGTACTTCACAGCTGCAACTTGCGGTATTGGCTCATTTCGATATGAAGAGAAATGAAAACGGGATTTGATAATGGAAATACAAGTAACGCGCATTGCTTAACGCTAAGGGAAAATGACAGTCCGTCCAGCCAGATCTCGAGTGCAGACAAATAAGATTGTAAAATTTGGTACAACGTATTGATATCCCGTGATGAGGAGAAAAATGCAATCATCAGCATAGAGGTAGAGTTGCACATCCTGATGAGTTGGGACAGAAGATAACAAAATATTAAACAAAAGCGGAGAGAGAACTGATCCCTGTGCTACGCCTCTCGCCTGTTTATACGCACCCGATGTCACCCCATCCTTGAAATAAAAAAATTTTCTCACAGAAAAGAACTCTTCTATCCAGGTCACTATATAGTCTGGAACAGCACAGCTCACTAATCTAGAAATTAAAATTCCATGCTCGACACTGTCATATGCTTTTGTAATATCTAAAGTTACTAAAGCTGATACGTTTCCTGATAATCCTGCGAGTCGAATGCGGCTTTCTAAATCAACGTGAGCTGACCATATTAAACAATGAGGCCTAAATCCTATTTGCCTCGAGCACAGAAATACCCTTGGAAGAAGTGAATTCATTGAGCCGGACATGTGGCTCAAAACGGGGCCAGTGGACATTAAAAAATAAAGTGGGCTGACTTATGAACACTGTCTGGTGTCTTCTGAAAGGCGATGAAGTTTCTATTATTTTGACTAGGTTCGATGTAAGTGAAATGCGCCGAATGTTGTCCAAGACATATCCGAGGTTTTGATTTTTTAGTAAAAGTATAACTTTTGCAATTTTTCAGCAGTCCGGGATCCACGTATATTGAAGGGAACTGTTAACTATAATCAAAAGCTCATTAGGGAAAGAGTTAAATAATATTTTAATCATTGCTGTTGTGATACGGTCAGGTCCAGGAGCCGATTGAGAGCAGTTAAAATGACATCGGATAATTCTGTCATGGTGACTTCTACAAACTCGTATGTCGAACTATGAAGCCTTCTAGGTCTAGGACACAGCGAAGAAAGACGAGCTTCAAGACCTTTCGCGATATCATCTAGTAAATCTGACGCTTCTTTGGGGGATAGTACATCGGAATGTGACCATACGGACTGCTGGAAAGATTTTTTGCTCCGTAGAAACCTAAAAAGTGCAGATGTTCTTTCTGGTTTTGATAAAGATGAATGCAGTCCGTTTTTTTGTTCCTCTTTAGCTTTTGCCGCAGTTCTTTTAAATACAGCTGCATAGAATTTATAGTCAAGCCAATCTTTCGGTGCTTGATTATGTTTGAGACTTTTCCATGCTGCTTTTCTGCGCCTATAAGCTCGTGTACATGCTAAATTCCACCAAGCTGAGTTTGACGGTGAGCTCGCAGACATTACCGTAAACTCAGCGGACTGAATCAAAGAATGTAAAAGCGATACCACCAAGTCAGCCCTCCGCTGTTCATCACTAGGGGTTAACGATGATACCCCTGCATTTATAGCTGACTTATAAGTTTTATAATTAATGAGCCGTTTTTGCCGTACAATCGAAACATGAGCTGAAAGCATAATTTCAAATGTAATGGGTAAATGATCGCTACTTGTTCCATTATCAAAGGTGTCCCACGATGAAATAGCCATCTGAGCGGAAGAGAAAGTCAGGTCTAATGCAGATGAGAATCGCCCACGTAGAAAAGTAATTTGACCTGAATTGTGACATCGAAAATACTTATCATTGATCCAATTCCCCAGCCTCTTTCCCCAAACATCTGTTTTCATTCCCCAAGATGAATGATGGGAATTAAAGTCTCCTGCAAGGAGCATTGCATGTGAACAATTTCGGCACAATGAGTCCAGGTGATCAGTGCACTTGACTCCATTCGGGAAGTACACATTAGCCACTGTAACGCAGCGCAACCAGGCAGTAAAAAATCTAAACCTAAAATTTCACAGTCTGAACATACACGTTCAAAAGTTACAGTTACCTTGTGGTACATTTTTGAGGAAACTAACACTAGTAGCCCACCGCCTCTACCTGGGCGATCTAAACGAAATGTTCGAAAAATTATTAATAGTAAATCGTTGATGTGATGAAAGCCATGATTCTGAAGTCAAATATATCGGAATTAGATTATGAACTATATAAAGAAGGTCAACGTAACCGGAGGAATAGAGCGGCAATTC